>NW_016209460.1:0-1955 GCF_001687245.7 Rhagoletis zephyria
GCTCCAAAGAGTCTATATCCCGAAAATGAAAGTTATATCTGCAAATCATGAACTGCTGGAGCACTTTAAAGGCTCAAAATTTACCTCAAAATAGGGCAATATTTACCGTTGTTTCTATGACAGAAACCGCATTGGTTACTTACAGAAATGGATTTGTTGATAGGCTTTGAATTATATTTTTGAAACGCCACATTTTTCTTTCAAACGCCTTGTTAGTTCTCGTACAACAAGAGTGTTCGTGAAGCTGTAAAAATTACAACTACAACACTTGAGCATAGCCTCCGTAACGTAAGACGTATTCTACGTCAAAAATCATTCTCGTTGTCCTCATTAGTATTACTACGTTCAATACGATTTAGCTCTTTTGCGAGTTCTTCATCATATTTATTCTCGAGAGCCGTAATCAATGAACCATAGATCCCTGGTTACGAACCAAAGTTGAGAAACTAGATCGCTTTCCTTCAAATATGCCCCAGAGGATTTTCAGCTGCTGAATCCCATCATCAAATGACCCGGCATGTTTCCGCGAGTTCCTGTTAACTTGTTAAATTTATTCATTTCTTTACCAGAACAGATTAAATGAATCCAGGTATATCCTNTTCTAGTTGGATGCATTCGCCGCTCCTTAGAGGGTAAGAGGGTCGTAAAAGCTGTAGTGGAAGCAGGGTTCGGAAGAGCGTAAATAGTCCACTGGACTAGTGGTAAGCTCCGAAAACCCTATTTGTATCCTACCATGACCATAGCTGGTATTTTACCACTTATTTAGACTATTCATAGACGTTTGCGACCTGTTTGGCAAGTAGGTCTATCGAAAGAAAGTTTAGTAGGCCATCAGTAAGAACAAAATCTAGGTATTTGGTCTCTTATTTTAGTTCAAGGGTTTTCCCCTCAAAAGTTATAGCATCGAGGTCGGGTATTTTGTGCTTCCTATTGAAAAGCACTAAGTTTGCATTTTCAGTATTTGTTCCCAGTTCTCGCCTGCTGCACCATGGGGAAGGTTTGTTAAGAGATCTTTGAATTTGATAGGCCAATATTGAGAGGTGTTTGCTCAAGATAGCTAATAGAATATCATCGGCGTATGTAATTATCTTTCCACCAATGTCTTCAAGTTCTTCCAGACAGTCTCCTGTGTATTGCAATGTTTCACAGAAGCGGTGAGACTTTTCTCCCTGGGGCGTACCTCTTACCGGGAACCACTTTATTTGCACTTTTCCGGAAGACAGCAAAAGTCTATTCTTTGAAATGTAGTGATCCTCCAGTTGTGCGCATTAGGGAGTGGAGTGCTGTTTCAACTGATCTTCTCTTATTATAGGCATACTGGACTGCCAAAAGTTTGCTGCCCACCTTGTCTCTAATATGCCCATCTAATACTTAGTCGCTCTAAAGATTTTAGCAAGAAAGATGACAGACTAATCGGTCTAAAGTATTTCGGTACTCATCAAGTAAACAACATTTATATAAGTGAAATAATGAGAGTTCGATATTGCTATAGCTCAATATGGTTTGTCACTTTACTCAGCCACACTTTTCTAAACGTTTCAAACTAAAGTTAAATTTCAGCCATATATAACTTTCTAATAAGTAATAAAACTTTATCTTTAATAAGAAATATGTTTGCCATGTGAACAAATGCAGATACACCAAACAGAGTTAACTCATTTATGCAATGATTGACTCAGGTGCATATATGTATGTATGGATTTGTGCGTATGTATATGCACCCTGTGCTTGTTTCAGTATTTTCCTGGCCAATGCTATGTAGTTAATTCTATGTAGTTATTCGAATACATATATAATATTTGCAACATCACTTCCGCTTACATAAATGAGCACCAAAACGTAAATATGCATACACGTGCATATACATATGTTTAGGATGCGGCAGTGTGTAGCCACGCAATATTTGTGCATACCCAGCAAAAAACACGATTACCACAGAAACGAAAGTGGAAACG
>NW_016209461.1:0-1955 GCF_001687245.7 Rhagoletis zephyria
TTTGATAACAATCGTGTGACACCTGGGTGGCCTCCAAATACAGGGTCATTATGATATTTTTTCAGAATTTANTCCATGTATACTGTCGTCTAATTTTTGATAACAATCGTGTGACACCTGGGTGGCCTCCAAATACAGGGTCATCATGATATTTTTTCAGAATTTCTACTTTTTGCGTTTGTGAAGTTATTTTGGTTATTTGTGGTGTTATTCCAATTATTACCTTCTTTAAAGTTTTATTGCCTACATTTTTGAATTCCTCTATATCTATGGCTGCGTTTCTTTATTCATTCCGGATAATCCCATTTCACACCCAGAATTAGCAGAATGCGATTGAAATATTCGTTAACATATCATCAGGAACGTTCTAAAGAATAAGTAAACAAAAAAGTTTATTCCAAACGTTCAGAATGAATTAAGAAATGCAGCATATAGTTTTTTTGATGTTATTCCTAACATTCGCATTCGCACATTCGCGCTACGAAAATTCGCATTCGCATTCGTGAATGTGAAAAATATGNCTCTATATCTATATGTTTAAACAAATTGTCATTGATAGCTATCTTTATGCCTGTAAAGTTATTATTACCAACTGCTTTTTCAAGTTTGAGAAAGAATTGCTCTAGCGCAATTTTCTCATAAGCAATAATATCTTTAGCATCATATTTAAATATTTCTTTCTTTCCATGGAGTAATAATAATTTCGAGTATTCTTTTAATTTTCCATTAGTGNATCATATTTAAATATTTCTTTCTTTCCATGGAGTAATAATAATTTCGAGGATTCTTTTAATTTTCCATTAGTTGTGCACCTAAGTGTTAGGCGAGGTAATTTTTTCACTTCATGATTTGTAATAGTATTGTATACGTGTTGTATGTTGTCTTTTTCTTTTTCCGTGGTTTTGGTGTTAGGGGGTGTATCCTTGGATTTGGACCTTGTGATTACTTGTATTATGGCAGAGTTTTCTTCTTTGAGTTGCTTAATTTGCCCAAAATCAATACGAGATAGAGCATCCGCGCCGCAATTGTCCTTACCTTTAATATATTCAATTTCAAAATCGAATTCCTCGAGGTCGAGCCTTATTCTTGTTAATTTGGAGGAAGGATTCTTTAGTGCAAAGAGGTATGTTAGCGGCTTGTGATCACTTTTTATTAAAAATTTAGTACCATAAATGTACGGCTTGAAAAAATTTATGGCCCAATGGATTGCCGTAAGTTCTTGCTCTATAACTGACTTGTTGGCTTCCCCTTTAGTGAATGTTTTTGACGCGAAGGCAATAGGTAATTGTGTACCATTATAATCCTGACTCAATACGGCACCACAAGCTATTTTGCTTGCATCGGTGGTTATACAGAAAGGTTTTTCAAAATCGGGATATTGAAGTATGTTGGGTGATAATAAATAATTTTTGAGGTATTCAAATGCATTATCACAATCGGTTGTCCAGATGAATGGAGTTTTCTTTCTCGTTAATTTGGTAATATGTGTTGCATGAATAGAAAAATTCGGTATGAATCTTCTATAGTAATTAATGAATGCTACAAATCTTTTGCATTCATCAGCAAANTTGGCTTCCCCTTTAGTGAATGTTTTTGACGCGAAGGCAATAGGTAATTGTGTACCATTATAATCCTGACTCAATACGGCACCACAAGCTATTTTGCTTGCATCGGTGGTTATACAGAAAGGTTTTTCAAAATCGGGATATTGAAGTATGTTGGGTGATAATAAATAATTTTTGAGGTATTCAAATGCATTATCACAATCGGTTGTCCAGATGAATGGAGTTTTCTTTCTCGTTAATTTGGTAATATGTGTTGCATGAATAGAAAAATTCGGTATGAATCTTCTATAGTAATTAATGAATGCTACAAATCTTTTGCATTCATCAGGTTTTGGGTAGGCAAGAATTTTGTCGAATTTTGATTCGTCTGGCAAGATTCCTTGATCTGTG
>NW_016209462.1:0-1955 GCF_001687245.7 Rhagoletis zephyria
TTTTACAATTTTTGTGAATGACATTGTCCATTGCTGTCAAAATGCCTTTGTCCATCTTTACGCTGACGACTCCCAGATATACTATTCACGTCCTATTGGTCTTGTGGAAGACTTAGTTTTCAGGCTCAATGGCGACCTAAGAAGAATTTCCATCTGGGCCCAAGGAAATGACCTCTGCTTAAACGCAGCTTNTCTTGTGGAAGACTTAGTTTTCAGGCTCAATGGCGACCTAAGAAGAATTTCCATCTGGGCCCAAGGAAATGACCTCTGCTTAAACGCAGCTTAAACGCAGGCACTACCAATAGCGCACGACTCTTTTAACCTGAGTGGTCTGTTGTTGTTGTTTTGTTGTAGCGGCTACAACAACCCCGCCCAGTTCGGCTGATATCTCAGTCCTTGTCGTCGAGTTCCACTAACGGCAGCCCCAAGAAGCGTGCATCCTCTATGGGGTCGGTCCATAGGGACGACGCCGTTAGGGTTGTGGGGTTTTTCGGGCATGCGAAGAGATGTTTCGAGTCGTGAGGGGTCTCTACGCATGCCGGACATCGCTCGGCACATGCGCATTTAACCTACTCAGGTGCTGAACGATACAGAGATCACGCTTCAATCGGTAGTGACTAGCCTTGGATTTAAAATAAAGTCTCATCTAAGTGGCACAGACCACATAAATTATATCATATCGAAGGTATCTGTGGCAAACATGTTACTGTCTATCCATCAACACAAAACTTAAACTCGTACGGGCCCTTATTGTTCCCAAGATATCTTACTCTGAAGTGGTTTATGGTAGTCTTGATAGCGAATCAAAAAATAAATTAAATCTAGCCTTAAACAATGCCGCTAGGTTTATATATTTTAAGAGAAAGTATGATCACATTTCGTTTTGTACTAAAAGCTTCCTAGGTTCTAGTCTGGAAAATTACCTTAATGTTCGAAATATTATATTCCTTTTCAAAATAATTAGATATCATCAGCCTCGCTACCTTTTTCAAAAATTAAACTTTGTTCAGAGTTATCGCACACATAATATTGTTATCCCCAAATATAAAACATTAACAGCTCCCATATTGTTTTTCGTTAGTGCTATCAGGCTGTGGAATTCCTTACCATTATCAATTAAATGTACTAAATCAAGTAGATGCTTCAAAATGGCAGTTACAAATCTGTTTAGGTAGTAATCTTTCTCCTCTTTTTCTTTGCCTCTTCTATAGTATAAGAATATTACCTGCATATTTGCTAATGCTAGCTTAAGTTTAGTATTTATATTTAAATGGAAATGAATTTTTGTAATTGAACTTTCAAATACGTACACTGAAAAGACTTCGTGTCTTGCTGTACATACATGTGAAATAAATAAATAAGTAAATAAAAATTAAAATTTGCAAAACAGGTGACAAGCCTCTTCGAAAATATTTTTAACTGTAAGCCTTCTTAAAACTCTCTACTTTGACAACCACTTTGCAATATTTCCTTTATTTTATCAATTTAACTGAGTTAAAATTTTCAAATACGTGGCAACACTCCTAAAGAGTATCTCCAACGGTTATCTTTTTTAAACTTCTTAAATTTGATACCCGCATTGCAATAGTTCATTTATGTTATCAGTTTAATTGAGCTTAGAATTTTAAAACAAGTGGCAACAATCCCAATTTTTTTTATCGTTTATGGTTCCGGTGTTATACCGAACAATAAAAAAAAAATTCAAATCAGTTCAGCCGTTCTCGAGTTTTGAGGTCTCGTACAAACGAACACAACTTTTGCAACCAAACTTGACAAGGGATGACGGAAATGCGTTCCAAAATAAAACACAACTTTTGTATATATAGATATAGATATAGATAGAAGATGGTCCAATGTGTGCTTTCGATTTTAATCTTCGACCACAACAAAAATCCCACATTTTACGTTGGTGAATGAACTTTCAGTTTCTCGATTACTTTTACAATTCATTTGAG
>NW_016209463.1:0-1955 GCF_001687245.7 Rhagoletis zephyria
CATAGATGCGAGGCGGGAGAGCTGTGTGTGTGGTCATTTTGTATTTTTCTTTCTTATTAATAAGACCTAATTTATACAATTTGTCTACCAATTGGTTGTTTTTATTTTGTAAACGTAGCGTCGGGTCCTGACGTAAGGTTCTATAAGTTTTTAAATCCTCCAATAAATTGTCCATTCTCGACTGATAGTCTTTTTTCTCCATTGCAACCGTTAAATTACCCTTGTCTGCATTCAAAATAATTATGTCTTTGTTTTTGCTAAGAAATTTTCGTGTCCGCTCCACTGTATCATTTATAGCCAGATCCGTTGTATTCCCTCTATGCCTTGTTAAAGTGTCTTTTATAAGTAGTGATAATTTTGTTCTCGCAGATTCCTGATTCTCTTTGTTTTTTACGCTCTGTACTAATTCTTCTCCATCCGCTATACATTTGAACAGGGGAAATGTGCTTTTGGATATTGGTAGAGCAAACTTTGGACCTTTACTGAGCAGCGCCTCAACATCTGGCGGGAACTCCTTGTTTGTTTTATTTACCAACCAATGCTTGTTGTTGTTGTGTTTTTGTAGCACTTTTATATTTCGTTCACTTCTCAATTGCTCAAACTTTGATTCTTGAGTATTCCTCCAATGTCTTGTTCGTGTGATTGTGAGGTGTTNCGAGCAGCGCTTCAACATCTGGCGGGAACTCCTTGTTTGTTTTATTTACCAACCAATGCTTGTTGTTGTTGTGTTTTTGTAGCACTTTTATATTTCGTTCACTTCTCAATTGCTCAAACTTTGATTCTTGAGTATTCCACCAATGTCTTGTTCGTGTGATTGTGAGGTGGAAAAAACAATGGATACATTAAATTCATATCACAAGGACATCAAATTTACGAAGGAGTTAGAAGCAGATAACAAATTACCTTTTCTGGATTCTTTGGTGTGCAAAATGGACAACAAAATAAAACTTGACTGGTATCAGAAGCCCACATCTTCAGGACGCATAATAAATTACAAATTGAAACACCCAAAGAATATGATAATAAATACGGCAAGAAACTTTATCGATAGAGTATTAGACACAAGTGACGTAGTGTTTCACCCGGAAAACAAAAAACGGATAATAAACATACTAAAAAGCAACGATTTCCCAACTGGACTGATACATAGGATGATAAAAACACGCAAATCAAGTCAAAATACGAAAAGTAGTGAAAAAACAGCGGTATCGTACAAATCGGTAGTATACATACCAGGTTTCTCGGACAGATTAAAAGCTTCAGACATATATGACAAGGAAAACATTAGAATAGCATACAAACCCGCCTATACAACTGGTATGTTTTTTAGCAATATGAAAAGCAAAGTGATAACTATGGACAGAAACAATATTATATACAGGATTCCATGTGCTGGTGATGAAAATAACAAATGTGAAAAAGAGTATGTAGGAACAACAAAGAACAAACTTAGAACAAGAATATCAGGACACCGATCGGACATAAAATGTAGAGCATCCAGTAACACACAAAAAACTGCACTAGCGGCCCACTGTGCAGAGAGCGGACACAATCCCGATTTTGAAGCTGTGAGCATATTACAGCAAGAACAACACTATAATAAACGTTTCACATTAGAAATGCTCCACATAATTAACACACCACCAAACAAGAGACTAAACTACAAAACAGACACAGAAAACTGCGCACACATATACAGACACCTGCTTGACACTTGTAATATCAGCACAGTATACCAGTAGAAAAGGTGTTTGTTGTTGTAACTTGTTTCGTGGTGAAGTCCTTTATGGGGATAAACTTTCCACGCAAAAAATTGAGCACATGGTTGCATCTGCCGCTAAAAGAACGAATATTAGAAAACATTGAAAAAAAGTCTGAGGTAATGCATTCATATTAGACTAAAAATAAACACAGTAATTTACACTAATTAAATAATATGATAATCATGTGTAAAA
>NW_016209464.1:0-1955 GCF_001687245.7 Rhagoletis zephyria
TTTGTATCTTATGAAAAAAAGTCAATAAACCTCATTCATTTCCAAAAAAACTCAAAAAATTAAATTTTTTTTAACTTTGAACGGCTGTTGTGGAAGTAATATGTAATCACTAGATTACCAATAATGACATATTGCTGCAAAGAAGAGGTCTGTACGTTTCTAAAAATGTATATCATGTCATTAGCTTCCTCGGAGATTTTGGTGAAAAACTGGAATAAGACAAGAGACACAGGTTTTTTTTTGCAAAAATCGCAAAAACGCTTGTTGAGTAAAATAAATGAGTGTCATTTTCATTTCAGCGACTCCAAATTAAGCTAGAAAGCACTTTTTTATAGAGGTACTTTTCTCGTGTAAACTAGTGTTATCTGCGGGAGCTTTCTGGGTCTCCAAAATTACTCATTTAACGAGTCCTAAAGGCACACTTATTTTAATATGTATTGAGAAGGCACTTTTCTTCGGCGGATATGCCCGTTTGGAACACTTTTGGGAGCCTGCCTAGGAGCCTCAGCCTACCGCGAAGGGAGTCCCAATTGTGCACCCTGCGGACTCCGTTAGTTTTCTGGGTTAATATCTACTTATCTACATATGTATGGTATTATGTATGCAGTCATATACATACTTATGTACATATATATATACCTCTTTCTTCCTTTTCTTTGTTCATCGTCAATATCACTGTCAATTCTTTAAGCACTTGGTTAATTAAGTTTATGTTTATCGAGAGAGTGATATTTTACAAAATATTTGATTATTGAGATTTGCTTATTACCTATGCCTAAATTTTGTATTTGGTGTAGAGTTGTGATAAACAAATATTTTTAGCAATACATACATCAGCCGAATAGTTGCAACATTAAAGTTACACCCCAACAGCCAATTTTTGTTGCCGGCAATAATAATTTTAATACTTCATATATTTTTTGTATTCAAAGTTGGAACATAAAAACTAAATTAATTATTTCTCTCGCTGGTGGGGCATGTTGAATAGATACTCAAAAACATACGTAAGTACATATGTACTTATGTACATCAAAGATTTGAGGGTTGAAGATTTGGCTAAAAATCTACAAAATTCCTTAAACTCCGGTGTTGGTTGTAAAGAGTTTCAAAACATCAGGTTTCTGCAGGACGCAGTTCAGAAGGCCGTTTGGAGGATGCTTTCTAAAGCTGCTTCTTTAATTCACGTGCCCGGCGCTTCGGGTCAGCACAGGCATTCCGTCTCAAGCTAAATTTATTGAAAAAAGGGTAATGAAGAAGTGAAATATGTGTATGTATAGTCAGCGAAAACAAAAAAAAAAGCTAAAAAACGTCCACATTGCAAAAAAAACATGTAATTTTTAAACAAAAAACAAAACCGACCTCAATTCTCATATCAAAATTTAAGATTACTGTTAACTTCATGATCTAATTATCGGATCTAAACAAAATTAATATGGAACCACCTTTGAGGTACCACCTTTTCGATGAAAAAAAAAGAATTATCGAAATCGATTAATGTGGTCCAAAGTTATGCGGTAACATACATAAAACCAAAATATATATATATTCCGGCGAACTGATAACCTCCTCCTTTTGAAGTCGGTCTAAAAATATATGTACGTAAGCTCTATTACACTTCTTGAAATAGTGGTTAATTTTGAAATATAAAATTATTCTCATTTATGATAAAAAACAAACAAAGTTTCGAAAAACTTTAACAATTTTCTCAAATAGGGCTAACATTGAGTTAGCACCAGGCATTANAATTTTTTGTCATTTCGTTGCCTGGCGGAAGTTCGGTTTAAGAATTTATGAAGTTTCTGTAGAATGATCATATCATTGTCGTAGTACAGAAAAACTTTATCTCACCCTTGTGTTTTTCAAATAAATCTATTTAGATATTGAAACCGTTATGAACAATGTATGTCTGACTTCCAAAACGTCAATTGCTTTGCATACGTACAAGGTATATGATT
>NW_016209465.1:0-1955 GCF_001687245.7 Rhagoletis zephyria
CTGCTGCTGCTGCTGCTGCTTCAACTAATCAAAAGGTAATTTACATTCCAACACTTGAGGTGATCGCACACTGAGCGAGAGAGCTGCTGAGCTGCTCTGGGTGGTTCAAATTAAAATAACCGACGAAGACGACNAACAGCGATGTGGAGACTGCTGCTGCTGCTGCTGCTGCTTCAACTAATCAAAAGGTAATTTACATTCCAACACTTGAGGTGATCGCACACTGAGCGAGAGAGCTGCTGAGCTGCTCTGGGTGGTTCAAATTAAAATAACCGACGAAGACGACTAAACTTGGACAAACTTGATATTTGCTTCTGCCGATTTACGTTGACTTTGAAAAGAGGAAAAAGTATTTTGTTTATTTTTGTAAAAGTGCT
Source organism: Rhagoletis zephyria (assembly GCF_001687245.7). NCBI lineage: Eukaryota > Metazoa > Arthropoda > Insecta > Diptera > Tephritidae > Rhagoletis > Rhagoletis zephyria. The sequence goes on from NW_016209465.1 coordinate 378, forward strand.
CACTTTTTAGCTGCCAATTGATATTTAATACCTCAAATGGGAAACTTTGCTCTGCCTTTGATGGGGATTCCACCAACATTTGATTTCCAGGAATTCTTCTGTGCTGCTGACCAGCAGTGAATTCGGTCTGGTGTTTCAGGTTGCAACACTGTTGTTGTTGTTGTTGTCGTCGTTTTCATTGTTAGTGTGTTTGGGCACTTTTGGCAGTCCATTTTAAAATCGGACCGAATCTTTCTCTCTCTTTTTCACTTTCTGAAAATTGTTTTTGTATCGGTTCTGCCAACTTTGGAACTCACATTTCTGATCAGAGCCATTTGAGCTGCTCCGGTTTTTGTGTTGGCTGGCAAGTTGGAATTCCGTCTAGCAGGCAATCAATTTCTAAGTGTGCTGCAGGAGTAAGCAGAATTTGGTGGCTCCTTCTTCATTGAGCAGCAGCAGTCTATTTAATTTCGATTTTCTTCTTTTCCTTTTTTGATTCTCTGCAGTGCTTTCCAAATCGAATCTCCTCTAGGACTGTAAACTTTACACTGCTGGAATTTTTGCTTGCAGGCACAAAATAACTTTTTGCTTCCTTCTTTTCCTCTTTTTTCCTTCCTTTCTTCTTGCCCCAGTCGCCAGATTTACCGATTTGGCCATTTTAAAAAGTAAAGTAATTTTTAGCTTCCGTTTTGCCGTTGCAGTTTGCAGTTTTGCAATTGGAAACTTTGGCGTTAGCGCTGCTGGGCTGTGTCTTGTGCTGTTTCTTCTTCTGTTATTCTTCTTCTTCTTCTTCTTCTCTAACGGCGTTTCTTGAAGGAGAAAGACGAAACTTTTTTTGTGAAAACAGTTTTCGATGGCAAAAGACGACCGTTTACTTTTTTCCTTCTCTGTTGGCGAATATTAATATTTTAAAGTTTTTAATGCGCCCCAAACTTTTGACAAAGTTGTACAGAAGGAAGAAAGTTTAAGAAAGCTTTTCTCCACTTCTCGTGTGTTGACTATTCTTTGCTTTTTATTTTTATTTCCTTTGCTTTTTTCCATCTTCCACTTCCTCATCTGCCTCATCTTCTTCTTCCTTCTCCTAATGATGTTTATTTTTTTCAGCTGGTGTGTGTTGTTTGCCAAGTTGTGAAATTTATCACATCTTTTAGGGGGAGACGAAGACGAAAACGAAGATGAAGGAAAGAAAGATTGACTGACTAATTACCACCAGCAGAAGTAGCAACAGCAGCAGCTAAGGGAGAAAAAAGTACCTGCTGCCGTGAAATAAAAAGTAGGCCTGAAGAAAGGTGCTAAGAAACTCGGCGAAGAAGATTAAAGCGAGTTGATCAGTTGAAAGTTTGTTGCCTCTCTCTAAAAAGATATATTTGGGCTTTGATTATTCATGAAGGGTAGCCAGAGGATAGAGATCACTTGACACTGCCATTACCACCATCACCACTGAAAACGACGACCTTTGCCACCATCGTCAGTTTCTTTTCTCCTTTGCCACTATCTCTTCGAAAGTATCTCCGCTCGCGCGAGAGAGCGCGCTGCCAAATTATGTATTCATGAAGTGGATGATTTTCATAGCTAAATGCACTAGATGCTAAAACACAT
>NW_016209466.1:0-1955 GCF_001687245.7 Rhagoletis zephyria
GCCTTCGGCATAGCCGAAGACAGCGCTGCTCTTACTTGTTTTTAATTGGCTTTTAAATTTATTATTTTATTCTTGGTTATTTCATTCTTGGAATAATTTTCCGACTTCAGTTATTTTTGGGCCGCATCTATCTTTGCATTCATTGAAGAAATATTGCAGCATTCGGAAACTCGTAAAATTTCTCCGCGAACTATGAACTTGACACACNCGTGTTTTAAGCATTTTTAAGTGCACACGCGGTAGCAAATAAATATCTGATATTTGAGTGTTTAAGCCGTTTGTATTTTATATACTGAAAATAATGAATGTCAAAAGTGTTTTATGCAATGCCTAATGTTTTTGATGTAATCAATTCGCGAATATTCGAGCCTACTCTGTATTAAAAAAATGCTTAGGATCTTATTGCCTTATAAACTGAGTATTCAAAAAGTTCTTACGATTTTATTGCCTTAAAAACTTATTTGCATATTTTTACTAGAACTTACCGTCAAGCAGAGATTTTTTTTCTAAATGTACTGTCAACTATGTATTTTCTCCAAACTTTTCAATTCAACCCATCTTTAGCTATACCCCCCTCCCCCTTCCTTTCCCCCTTTACTTTGTTGGGCGTCTTGGCTTGCATATCACCCCCTTTACTTATTGAATACTTTTTAAGAAAACTGGTACAGTACTGCAGCAGTATTTTCGGCTTATTTTTCGGCAGTAGTAAGTATTTGCAACGGCCACTGCATAGAAAACGCACATTTTCAGCAGGTTTTGTTTTTTTGTTTCCAAACTACAAATTGTCAAGCATAACCACCAAGCAAGAAACTCAGCGCCGTTGAGTGGTGTTACATAACTTTATGACTGTAGTTTGTTCCTCAAATCCATTAAACTTAGCAAAAATACGATATTTTTCCTAGTCGCTCTGCCGGTACCAGTTCATATTATATTTGTATTAAACTATGTGGATTACATGGTATTTACCTGCTTTACAATTGTCCAATTTAATATAATTAAAAAAATTAACACACGATTTAAAGCAGTTCTTTACCACTTCGGCTTGTATTAAACAGATCTAAAAACCAAATAATCAATTATCAACACGGTACTTTGACAGCGCGGTGCGAACGAATGAAAACAAAGAGGGATTAAAAAATAACGAAAGCTAGTCAAGAATTATATTCTCTTCACCCTATAATCAGTTATAAAAGAAAAATGTGCGTTTTTAAAATTCGACTTTTGGCCGCCTAAATCGACCCCTCTCTGCGTCCGCTAGTGCTAATAAAATGCTCTTAGAAAATTACTTGTTGCTCTAATCCTATTTAAATGTTCCTTAGCCAATATTTAAGAAGCTGCAGAAGAAAGCTAATGATTTGCATTGAGTCTCAGTTGATATTTCATAATTAGTCTTAAGTATATTAGTTACTACTTACCCATATATACTTATACACATATGTATGTATACAGGGTGTCCCAGAAGTAACGTGCCAAACTTTAGAGGAAGGTAAAATTTCAGGTAAAAGTGTCACCGTTTTTGAAATATTTACATTTTTTCGAATTTAAAAAAAAATCGTGCCTTTTCATGTGTTTTCTTTAACTTCAACTGCAAACCGGGCAATACTTAGTAAATTTTTTATGTAAAATACTTCCAGATAGTTGCCTCTCCATACTCAAATGCAATGTAGTTAAAATATATTAAGGAACCATCATAAAATTAGGACTATTTCTGGATTTTTAACTTTTTGATATTTTCTTCCCCAACTTTGACTATCTCGGGTAAAAAAAATGTACTGAGCTATAACTTTACATTACATAAAAAAATTGCTCATTTAATAAAGATTTCAGAATGGTGCCACACTTACTGTTTTGAATAAAAAACAAAAAGTTATAGCCGCTTTTGTGGGTAAAGGACTGAGGCACGCTAGATGTATTTAATAGATTTAAATTGAATTTGCTCTTGTTACCGTCAAATG
>NW_016209467.1:0-687 GCF_001687245.7 Rhagoletis zephyria
AATAAGAAGGTTGAGTAAATTTAAGCGGAAATTGAAAAAACGAGTTTTCGTGATCGGCTATAATTTTCCCTAAAAGATCGTTGTTTTTTGAAGGAGGTTGTTTAGAGTAAAAGTAGTGATTAAGCGCGTAAAACATCAAAAAGATGACCGCCCCGTCGTTGTTCAACTTGTAACTTCCAATTAGATTGGTCTCAATGTCATAATGAACTAGTCGATCAAAAGGAGTTAAAAAAGGGTTAAAATAGAGATAAAAAAGGTGCAATGATTTGACAAGGATTGACCATTGAAAAACTTTAAAGTAATCAATGTATTTCGGGTTCGTTTGCAGTTCTTGTATAAAAGTTAAATGGTTGGTGTAAAAAGCGGCGTCTCTGGAAAAGGGGTTAAAAAGTTTAGTGGCTTTTCTGAAAAAGTTTATAATAAGCATTTTTGTATTTAAAAAATATTTTATTTTTAAAACTGAAAAATACACTCAATTTTTGAAATTTTTGTGACAGTTGTTGGCAAATAAGCACTAAAAACAATTTTTGATCCAGTTGTGAAGTTGTCAAATTTACTTTGACAACAAATGAATTAGTGCAAACTAAAAAATCATACGGTTTTAAATTAACATATTTTTTAATAAAACTTTTTGCTAGTTTTACTGTTAGTGACTAGTCGTAAAACTAAGATCAATACTGCTAGAAC
>NW_016209467.1:708-1388 GCF_001687245.7 Rhagoletis zephyria
CTGCTAGAACTTTTTTAGATAATAACAAATTTTCCTTTCGGTTTTTTAATTTTTGTAAATGATTTTTAAAACTGAAATAAATAAACACAAAAATTTAATGTTCATTTAAAAAAATAATAAATCATACAACTTTGAAACATAAATTTGACCACAGCAAAAATAATTTGTGTTACCTTGATTTGTCGTATGATTTTGCAACTTTATGCATTTTAATGGTTTTAATTTTTTGCTAATTTTAGAAATTAACAATTTTATATTTAGCATTGAACTGATTAGTTTTTAATTTTATAAAAAAACTTGAAATGTTGTAAATATTGAGCAAACACATCGTTGTTTTTACTATTTTTACCAAAAAAAACAACAACACTTACTATTTTGTCAATGCCAGAAAAGCAACTAAACATGCATTGCAAAACTGTAATAATTTTTTTTTGTTTTGAAAATGGTATATAAACTTGGTGGAACGACAATGAAAATCATCTTTTCACTATTCAATTTGATTTTACAAAAAAAACTTAATAATTTAAAAGTTAATAATGAAGTGTAAGTTTATATTGAACAATATTTTTGCAGTCCAGTGATTTTACCCACTTTTCTCCGCCCTTTTTTAGTAGCCGTCATTGCCGTTTTCTTCGTCCTTGCTCTGTCCGCTGAGACTGAGGCCAAGCCCGGTAGTAACC
>NW_016209467.1:1413-1688 GCF_001687245.7 Rhagoletis zephyria
GAACATTCACAAAGCCATTCTGCCGTTCCTTAACAAGCTGGAAAATGAACTAGAAAAGATTAACTCGCCACAAGCAAAACAGGCCGCCAAAGACGCCATTCATAAGGATTTGCTTGTGCTGAAGGGGAAGTTAACTCAGGAAAACTTCGATAAGTTTGAGAAGGAGATCTTTTCTATTATTGACAACCCAAAGAGCTTCCACTTTCCCACCATCAAACCAGCCGCCCAGTAAAATGAAATCCTATCCTTTTCAACTTTAAATTTTTTTGTAATTG
>NW_016209467.1:1717-1955 GCF_001687245.7 Rhagoletis zephyria
AGCTTCTTTACGGTGTCAGTAACTAGTAATACTTTCAAAATAAAACCACAGATTGATCAATAGCCCCTGAACTTTTGATATTGCAAGAGAAAAGGACACAACAGCAGTTGATGAAGCTAAAAGTAGCTGGTTTTTGTTTTTATTGAGACTCAGATTAAAATGGTCAATAATAATGTTGTTGTTGTGTACTTCGTATGGTGGTAGTGTTCCGTATTCTAAGGGCAGACCTTGATGACGT
>NW_016209469.1:0-1955 GCF_001687245.7 Rhagoletis zephyria
AAAGTCAAGGAAGTGATAAATATAAAAATGAAAAGATAAAAAACGGCAGCGACAAAGATAGAGATAAAGGTAGAGTATTGTTTTGTGTTTTGTTTTGTGGTGTTATTTTATGTTATGTTGTGTTATGTTATGTTATGCTATATTGAGTTATGTTATGTTATGCTATGTTGAGTTAGGTTATGTTGTGTTGTGCTGTATTGTATAGTGTTCTGTTGTGTTGTGTTGTGTTATGTTGCGTTATGTTATGTTATATTATATTATGTTATATTCTGTTATGTATGTTATATTCTGTTAGGTATTTCAGCTCAATTCACTTCAATCAACTCAAATAAACTCAACTCGGTTCAGCTCAGCCCACCTCAACTCCCCTTAATTTAAAAGGTTGAATTTCAACCGCTGGGCGAACACTAGTATAAAATTTCCAAAAGTCAAAGGTATTTGGTAGCCACATCAAAATCGTACTTTATTCTATTAAAATTTTATGAGCTACATAGCTGTACATTGATTAAAAAGTTTAAAATTTTTATGAAACTTTTTTCGATTTTTTTAAATTTTGTTGACACCAATGAATAACCTTTCGTGCTTCTATTAATACCTGGTGAGCCTCCTGGGGATTGGCGTCGTCCCATCTAGGACAAACTTGCTTGCCAATAATAACTAGCCAGCTAAAAAATCGACACAGCTGATTCAACGTTTCCACTAACGAGCCCTCATATTAATAACCTAAGTCATATAATTTCGTGTAACTTATCGTGGTGATTTGGCATCAATGACTGAGTATGTAACAAACAACAGGTTTGACAGATTCCGCTCAAACACATACATATGTACGCCATAGGCTGGCATGTCAAGCNAAAAAAAAAAATAAAAACTTTACTACTCATCTACAGGTAAAGTCTTTAATTTTCTCTTTTAAACACGTAGCAAACTTATTCAAACATTCCAAATTTTTAAACTAAAGACTTCTTAACAGTCTTTCGTTTGACTACGGTATTTTTGTATTTCATATACGCTTTGTATTAGTTAATTTAGTTAGGACTTTCAAACAGGTGGCAGCCCTCTTCAAATTTATTTTCAAGCTAAATCCTTGTTAACTCTCCTTCGCCTGACATTACGATATATATTTTAATTAAGTGATGAATTTAGTGGAATCTGATTTTTTAAACATGTGGCAACCCCGCTAAGTACAGTTCAGAAAAACAAATTTCAACCCCCTTCGACTAATACCCATATTTTAATAATTCATTAAACTAATTAATTAATTTGAATTTAACTTTATAAACAGGTGGCAACCCTCTTTCAACACCTCAAAAATATTCTGACGATTTCTTAACACTTCTTCGTTCGACATCCATATTTTGATGTTTCATACAACTTGTGTATAAGTAAGCACGTGGCAACCCTCTTCAAAATATTTTCAAACTACTACTTTCTACTTAGAACCCCTTTCATTTGGTATCCATATGGAAAGCCAAGGTAATTACGCACATGACCTCAACTGATTTTCTCTGACAAATAGTTTATTAACTGCAAACAATTACTTCCCCGTAAGTTCAAAATTTCGGGAATTTTTTTTTCGAGATTTTCGAATATCATGACGAAATAAAATAATAGGTGTCTTATTTTTTTCGATAAAGGATGTAAAAATATATATTTCACACCAAAAAAATATGGAGGTGTAAATATTGTATGGAATGGCCCATATAGATGTAGATATCATTCATACGAGCGTTTTGATATACTGTTATGAAAGTATGTACCCAGCAGCGAATGGAATGCATTCCGCATCGATGCCTCACTGACGACCAGTAATGGCATCCGATTCCGCTCTCGATTATTTGTCTATTGAAGAATGCATTACATTTAACATTGCGTGACATTGGCGGTAAGGTGCGAGGGCTTCTGTTGCATTACTTTTCATCAACGCAGAAATGTCGCTCTTTCTGCATTACCTC
>NW_016209470.1:0-1954 GCF_001687245.7 Rhagoletis zephyria
GCACCGGGAAGTTAGCCACTCTTTAATTGCAAAATATTACTTACCTGCGCTGTGTCGGAGCCCAAGCCGTTAAACTTAAACGTAGTATATTTACGTGATATTATTATTATTATTCAAGTTAAATACATGAATATTCGTTTTGATTGTATTGAATTGAATGTAATAAATCAATATGAATTGCCAAATATTAATAATTACTGTCCCTTTCGTCAAGGGCAGTTTTGCCAGGGAAGCCGAATGACTCTCCAATATGTAGGTATGGTGGGCATCTGGATCAATTATATTGAAGTTTTTTCATCACTGAAAATAAAGTTTTTCAATTCTTCCTACAACATTTGTAATTTAAGTATGTAAAATGCTGAAAACGAATTTTCGTGTAATAGAGTGGGCTGTGTGGGTTTAGCGATTTATTTCTTCACCCTAAGTACCAAAACAGTTTTTAATATTTATTCTAAACTTTTACTTGTGACAGAGAGACTCAAATACATATAAATTTTTACGGCAACTCTGCTGTTCCTAGTAGTTAATCCTTGCATATGTCGTTAGGGCTACTCTTTTGGGGTTTGTATAGGGCCGCCAAGCTTTGATTTCAATAGTCAACGGGATTTTTAAAGGAACTTCATATTATATTCTAATGTCTGATTACTTCAGCAGTTAAGTAGGTACCTTTCAAGCCACAAAAATTCTCTCCGATTATATTTCCGGGCTCATATTTAGATAGTTCATTGCCACGGGATATTATGGGCCATAACATAACATGGAAAAATAACAAAAGGGTTTTTATTATGAAAATAGTTTCTATATATTTAAGGTGTTACCACACAGTCATTGGTACAGTTTTCTGTTGAAAATTTTTGACACTGGAGCATTCATTCATTCACATAATTCATTAATTCATAATTCATTTTGCACATACATATAATTATTTTCTATTGAATATTATACTATTGTTAGTGATAACGGTAGTTAAAATTGTGAACGAATATCAAATTTACTATCAAAATACTTATAAACCAAAGGCTATTATTATTGCGTGCAGCAAAAAGTTTTACCCTTCTTTCATAGAGCGAAAATGGGGAAAAACGTATTGCATATATAATTCTTTTACTGGGGTACATACATAGATTACTAATAGAAGAACTGATCCAAATTAACTGCAATCAACCAATCGACATACATATGTTACGATTAGGTTATAAATAGGTGAAATCGCGTATTCCTTGGACTAAAACTAGTAAAACTGTCAAAAAATAAAAATTCGCTCAGAGCGAGAGAGTAACACTGAAAGGTACGGAACCGCTTTATAGTAAAAAATGGTAGTTNCTTTCAAATTCATTAGAATCCACTTAAACAAGTAATTAAATACTTTTCAACATGAATTAGCAGAGTGCACTTTTCTTTTGTTTACAATTTGGTTGCCAAACACGCTACAGCTGATCGTTTGACACATTTACCAGAATTTACCAGCAGAAAATCTTCGGACTAAAACTGTTAACTTCTGACAGAGAGAGGACCTTATTAACTTTATTTTTGCCCTCTCAATAGTCAGCGATCCGAGTACGGGATCGATTTCCAGTAAAATCTGACTGATTCTGACTATTTCTGACTAGTATGGACTCGTATGGGATCGCAACTAATATTTCGCCATGTGTTACTCAAAAACCGAAATACCTATATATACGTACTTTCCGTCTCCTTCTTCCACTTCCAAATAATTCACGTGCCCATATATTTGAATCAAATAAACATACTTAGAAGATATCAACCAATACTTCCCATATACCAATCGAAAGGAAAAAATTTAAATGTTTGATTAAGAAAAACAAAAAGAATATCATTCGAATGGTTCCGAACATGTCATGGAAGTTGCAAATTTTTTCAAAAATTGTTTTCCTTAAAATGATTTTTTTTATAATTATACCCGTGGGTTTCATCCCACGTTTTTATACAAATA
>NW_016209471.1:0-1954 GCF_001687245.7 Rhagoletis zephyria
GCTAGAAATGCGTTAAGTTGTTACAAATCATTGTGAACGGATGTTCGTAGGTTTATAAATACGTACATATGTATGTATAAAATGTATCTATGTATGTATATTTGTACGAGCATACATACTTGAAACTTTAAAGTAGTGTAGAGCAAAACTGGTGGACGATAATTTGATATTTCTAATGCCGCGGGACCCTAGAATACGCTTTGATTGGACTGGTTACCATAGTATCAGGTATAAACTATTTTAAATCTACAAAAGCCAAATGCCTAATCCTTACAAAAGTCGAGCAGCAGCAGGTAAAGTGTTAATTTTCAAGACAAGAAGAGCAAATGGCGTTGCCATGTATGCGGTACACAATCAGGCAATCGGGTGTAATTGCCACGAGATGCGGCCAGTCAGCAAATCCACAAGTAGTCTAGACTTCCATGTGCTCAGTGAAAGCAAACACATACCTAATAGTCGGCCTTTGGAGATTGTGGGTGGAATAAATTTTGCTAACCAGTTTTTGTCGGTGACTTCGATGGTCAAAACGTGGAAGCTCTAACCTGGTTTGGGAGATATCCAGGGAGCCAGAGCCATCTCTAGCCATATGGTCAGATGCTTTCGATACAGACTCCGAATGTTCACCTAGTGTCAGAGTGCAGAGTAGGTAACCAAACCTAGTTGGGTAATGGGAGTTGCAAGGTCTTTCATCTCTTGCAACCTTCACGACTAAGGCTGGTTGGCTCAGTGAGGATATAAGCCAGCAGAAAGGAATTTTTCAGCAAATAGCTACTGCAACAGCTGTAGAACAATCGCAGTTCGTCGAATACTTGCTCTGCCTTTGCTCCGAGTTACCTGGTATATAATTTCAAGAGCTAAAATTTCCTACATATGGCCTTCCTGAGAGTCAATGGGTCTTCCTTCTACTTTCGCCATCCATAGAAAATTTTAGAATGGATTTGTTAGAACGTACATAATTCAGAAGGCTTTTGGGAAGAGTTCTTCTAAAGCTGCTTTTTTAATTCATAAAAATCATACTTCTTTAAGGTATTTATTTAGGGTTCTTTAAAATTTGTGTCTCCCTGATCTTACAAAAATAACTTCAAGGAAGGTGTGCCATGTACAATGCTTTATAAATTTCTTCAATTGGTTCCATTTTAGGTAAGTGGTTGGAATCTATTACCGAGCTTAAACGGTTTCACAACGCGACACCAGCAGTGGAAGCAGCTTCTAGAATCTCACTCCAGGTCTTACGTGTATCATCTGCTTGGAACTGGATAGGGACAACCACTACAACCTTGCCTACAAAGTGTAAGCTCGTGCTTAGTATTGAGAATAAGCCAGCACTGAGGCTCAGGGGATTCAACATTGTAGTATCTCTTCGGTAAAGAAAAATTGTGGCTTAATTTCTTATACGGGTGACAAACGGGCTCGGGCCCATGCATTTTCCTCTTTCAAATGCGCATAAGCAGCCGAACAAATGCACGAAATTTTTGGGAATCAACTGGAATCAGGGGAATTTTCGTGACAAAGTGAGACTTACACAAAAGTTTATTGTTTTGGATTATACCAAAATACTTTACTTGGGAGGAAAACTGACAGTGGAGTCCTTTAGGGGTAGGGGAAAAAGGGCATCCGTCCCACCTAATAGGCATCAGAATAAAGGAAAACGCATGCCGCACTAAATACAGCACCTATGAACTGCATTATAACGATTCCTGCTACCTTATTTTTCCAGCAATCGAACGATACACTGAAAAAAAGAGTAATCTAAATATATTTATCTCAACACAAGATTTGGTAACTATAACCAAATATTATAACGTCAACCAAACCAAACTCTTTTCTGATTGTAGTTCATCATTCCGCATTAACTTTACCTTCAGATCTTCTGACTGAGTTTGTATTGATCGTCGAACTCAATTCTTGTGCAGAAAAATACTTTTTCTTACGCTCAATAATTGCTTTAACGAAA
>NW_016209472.1:0-1954 GCF_001687245.7 Rhagoletis zephyria
TTTTTTTTGTAAAACAACTATTATACCAAACTTACTTTTGCAGGTGGAACAATCAGACATATCTCGACTGCAGACCTGACATGGAACTCTACGGCAGTCGATACTATAACATCGTCTCAGTAATGTCTACTTTTGGATTTCCACTTCTTATTCAGTCGTACTGCTACTACTCGGTCATTCGTTGTCTACTTTCCAAAGATACAGTGACCATTTCACAAGCTTGTCGGCGTCATAATCGAGAAATGAAACGAGTAAGAGTTACTAAAATTTGTTGTATATTTTATTTTTAATTTTTTGTAATTTTTGCTCATTTACATAAACAGGTGATCCGAATGCTTGTTGCTGTAGTCATTTTGTTTTTAATTTCATGGCTGCCTATAAAAATATTTATTACTATTTTGACATACAGTCCTGAATGGCTCTTTATCAATGACACTCAAACAAGCGACCTTTACGTGAGCAGCTACTTTGTCTGCCACTGGCTAGCAATGGCTAGCTCATGTACAAACCCTTTGATTTATAGGTAACAACGATGATTACTTTGAAAATCATTTTAAATATTTTAATTGTATTTTTTTATTTAGTTTTTTATCAAGAAGTTTTCGGGTAAGAATATGCAACAGTTTATAATTTCAACAAACTGACTATGTTAATACTTCTATGCCTGACAATAGTTTGACTTTAAAGATTTAATTACAAAAATCTGCAGCGATCGGCGTGATTCTTTGGCCTGCGCCCACGTTCCAATAAGTCGGACTAGTCATAATCCATACATTGACTATGAATCGCGAAACTCTTCGTTGACAAATGCAGTCAAACTATCACCAAATGGACAAATGCCATCAGTGTTGATGATGCTTATCGACAGACCAACTGAACAAAGCAAGATAAACACCAACGGAGCCGAGCATAAAAATCACTGTTTTAACAACAGCACTATATCTGAACACCAGCAGTTTATTCAAACAAAGAAAACACTAAATGACTAAAAAACATTGATTTAAACTTGCTGAACAGTCAAAACAAGTGATCTCAACGGTACCCTTTATTTTTATTTTTATTTTGTTTAGAATTTATTAGAAACTTTTAGTTACACTATGTAGACATAATTCGTTGGAATTAGAAATTTTTAAACAAAAACAGCCAGATGTTTGAATAAATGGCAAACTGGTGAATTGTACCAATAAAGGCTACCTTTTATTAATTCATTTATACCGTATCATTAATTCAGAGATTACCAAGTGCCTTACCTTAACGATTTGCCTACATATGTTGAAACAAAATGGTTTTATACAGAGTGGGGTTACAACATGTTGACTTTTATGAAAGACAAAAGTAAAAATGTTTGTACACATTTAACTTGATGGTCAGTTTGTTTGTAAGCAGGTCATAGTGTTTCTCAAACTGACTTTTTTAATTTCACTTAGCAAAACAAACCACCAATTGCTACAATAGTCTATTATTACTGTGCAAAACTAACCGGAAAAAACGGTTCACGCGACTTTACTGTGCTTAATAATCCACCAAGTTAAATTAGTCATTTAAACCCAGATGCCTGCTGGTTTTTAATTTTTGTTGAAAATTACTAGAGTCATTTAATTTCTATTTGTCGTTTTGGGAATTTGCTTGTTGTTTTGTTATATTGAAATTTTTATCAAAAATAACACTAAAATTATTTTTTAAAAACCTTTTTTGAGGGTATATCAATAGTTTGCATATAAATGCCTTTTTTCAAAAAACATTTTTTTAATGTTAGCATTTTTTAATGTGAAAAGTAGACAAAATAAAAATTGATTGTAGTTTTGAACAGTTGTAGTAACAATGACGTGCAACTTGCAAAAACTTCTGCATTTACACTTTATTTTCAAGTAATTTCCGTTTTTGTCTATCATTCTGTGCTGCAAGTTTCTAATTTTAAATTAAATTTCAAAATATTTACAAACATAATAAAAAA
>NW_016209473.1:0-1954 GCF_001687245.7 Rhagoletis zephyria
TACTCTTTAAATCAGCAGCTCACAAAAACACGTCCGCTCGGTTCGACATATGTCACATACTACTATATATTGGTAGAAGTATGTATGTATGTACATATGTATATATGTACGTGCCAGGTTGCGTGGCACATCACATAGGCATGAAAATTTTTATCAGCTATAACGTCGGAAACATGGGTCATATGAACTCCAAATTTGGTGCGCAGACGTTTCTATACTAGGTGCTTATACTAAGGTATACATAAATGGTTTTGTAAAAGGGGGCGTGGCACATCCCATAGGCGTGGAAATTTTAGCAGCTATAACTTCAAATCCATAAGTCGCATGAAGTTGAAATTTGGTACGCAGACGTGTCTATGGTAGGTGCTTATAGTAAGGTATATATAAATGAGTGGGCGTGGCTCATCCCATAGGCGTGGAAATTTTTATCAGCTGTAACTTCAAAACCATAAGTCACATGAAATTGAAATTTTATATGCAGACATACATATATACGGTAGGTGCTTATATACATATCAGGGATGTTGCGAATGTGGAATTTTAGACATCCGCGGATGCGAATGCGGATGCGGATGTTTAAACGCTAACATCCGCGGATGCGAATGCGGATGTCAAGTATTTTTATACCCGAGCGCACTTGTACGCAAGGGTATTATAACTTTGTTCACATAACGGCTGTTTGTAACAGGCACAACGAGTCGAGATAGATATAGACAAATGTATACATAAATGATCAGAATGAAAAGAGTAACCCTATGTGCACACGATAACTCGAGTACAAATTGAGATATCTTAACGAAACTTGGTATTTGTACTTCTTTTGAGCGTGGGACGGATGGTGTTGAAAATGGGCAAAATCGAACGACAACCACGTCTACCTCCCATATAACGGTAGTTTTCAGAAATACGAAAACTGCGATATTTTAGTAACCACTGAAGCTTACTCACTCAAAATTGATATGTACAATCATTTTTAAACGAAAAATAAGAATTATGATTACATGTGTATTAGCCGAAAATCCGCTTTTTTAGAATTTTGATTGGTAATAGCAAAAATATGGTTCATTACGCTTTAAGAAAAATCTGTGTGAAATTTGGAATTTTTTGGTCAATATCCTAGGCTCGCCCAGGTCCACCAAATTTCAAGTACTTGGGTACTTTGGCGAGCCTAGGATATTGACCGAAAAATTTCAAATTTCACACTGACTTTTCATAAAGCATAATGAACCATATTTCTGCTATTACCAATCAAAATTAAAAAAAGCGGATTTTCGGCCCACGCTAATGTGTATATCTTGGGAACCGCTCCACCAATTTCTCCCAAACTTGGCACAGTTGTCGGGCCTTCACAAAACATACCAAACGGCTGAATTTTTAATAAATCGGATAATAACCACACCCACATCCCACATAACGGTAATTTAGAGAAATACGAAAGCTTCGATAAATCAGTAAATACTGATGCTAATTTATTCAAAATTGATGTTTGCAATAATTCTTTAGCAAAAAGTACGCTTATAATAAAATGTTGGAAAATGGGCGCGACCCCGCCCACTTAAGACCACATATGGGTATTTCCTGGGTTACGGACGCGACATTCGTACGACTTTAGAGTTAAATAAATCATACGAAAACTGAAGTCACTTGTAAAAAAAATTTGCTGTTGTNCGACCCCGCCCACTTAAGACCACATATGGGTATTTCCTGGGTTACGGACGCGACATTCGTACGACTTTAGAGTTAAATAAATCATACGAAAACTGAAGTCACTTGTAAAAAAAATTTGCTGTTGTGTAGCTTTTATGCCGTCCTTTGGTTGACAAAAAACTAGGTGCGCTTGGAACACTGAAGTCGAGAAAATCGATGAAAAGTAGGGCATATCGGACGCGACAAAAACAGAAGTGATTTTAGAGTACATGTTAAAACTAAGCAAAACTCAGCGAATCGTGTAAGG
>NW_016209474.1:0-1954 GCF_001687245.7 Rhagoletis zephyria
ACAATGCTTTAGAACTTAAACTAAACAAAGAACATAAAATGCAAAATTTTTTATTTTCCAGTTGGGTACACCCATACACACACGAGCTCGCACCTCGATGCGAGTAAGTGATTTCTAGTACTTGTACATAGCTGGTTTTGAAAATATCATTTGTTGGCCAGCATGGATGTGTTGGATTAAAAAACTTGCCGCTGCTGGGACCCGGCACAAAGTCATTGGTTTTTTCTTTTTTTTTTTTTTGAGTGGCGTGCTTCATGAAGATTCACAAACTACTATGCAACTACGATAGGATTCTACTAATACATATATGGCAACTACAAAGAATAGGCGTAGGAATTTATGAAAAGGACTTCTAATAAAAGGCATGCATAGAAACAATTTAAAGGCCATAAAACATTAAAAAAAAATCTCATAATTTTAAAAAAACGAATACAGAATCGAATATGTTGTAAAATTTCATACGTGCATACACATGGTACAATTATTACAGGTATTGTCTTCCCGGAGAGCGCATATTCCGATCTGCCTTATTTGAAAAACATCACCAAAAAGTATACTGCATATATCATATATGTACAGGTATTTTTTTAAACAAACCTTCTTGCAGAGAACTTATTTAATTTGCGAAAGCCGAAAAATAAACAGTTCCTTACGAAATTTCCTTTTTTGTAAATATACGAATCCTATAAGGATCATATTTAGTCCTGAGATATGCTAGTCTCTGCATCTTTCCAATTTCTTTTTTTTTTCTGATTGCTGCTTAAAGTTATAATCGGTCGGAGGACTGTGGTACAGTGCTAGTCCTCCAGCTTCTTTGTTCTTTCCCAACTCTACTCCTGAATGGAAATTTTGAGTCAAGGAAAATACCTAAGCTGAAGATTTAGCTTCTCCTTGGTGAAGATAATTCAAGGAGCTTTGTTTTTCTTCTGAACAAAATGAGACCAGCTTTAATATGGTTAACTCCTTGCTCAGTTTGATGAATCTTAGGCATAGAACATGGGCGTTGGAGCGCT
This sequence comes from Rhagoletis zephyria, assembly GCF_001687245.7. Taxonomy (NCBI): domain Eukaryota; kingdom Metazoa; phylum Arthropoda; class Insecta; order Diptera; family Tephritidae; genus Rhagoletis; species Rhagoletis zephyria. The sequence continues at coordinate 1,014 of NW_016209474.1, forward strand.
GATAGATCATACATGTGGATGTCGGTACCATATACAACGGGGAGCAGAAATTAGTAGACGGTGATTTTGTTAAATATTCTCAAGGTTTTAAAGTTTTTTTTTTGTTATTTTTGAAGTTAAGATTTTACAAATCAATAGCCTTATGCCGATTTTCCACTAGGCATTGAAATTACAACAAATTGCAGACATTTAAAAAATGGTATGTGTTTAATGATTATTTTTCAAAAGTAATGTCAGGAATATTTTTTAATGCACAAGGTTGTCATAAAAATTTCTGTCATTTAATTCCTAACGGAAATCAATCATTATTCATAAATAAGTAAGTTTTAAGCAAAAAATCCCTATTGAATTCAATTCTCATTTAAACATTTTAGATTATCGTTAATTTCTTTCTGATCCAGTGATCAGATTTAAACCAAATCAGAACCACCTGTGAGGCAACAACTTTCCTCTAAAAAAAGAATTATAGAAATTGGTTAACGTGGTCCAAAGTTAGACGTGGTCCTAAGTTATGCGGTCACATATATAAAATAAAAATCTGAAATTGATAACCTTCTCCTTTTTGTGAAGTCGGTTATAAAATGAAGTAGCTTTAAAAAAGGTCTAAAAAGCTGAAAAATATACATACTTCAATAAACAACCAAAAATACATCCCATTTTATTTGGTATCTGAATCGCATGGGCTCTCTCTTTTACTACTATTTTAATTTCATTAAACACCAATGGCCTTCTTCTATTTTTTTCTACTATTTTTCCTTATGTTTTACTTTGTTCTATTCTACTTTGCTTTTATAGATGATTTCGATAAATTGTCAATAAAAATTACCGGAGATAAGGATTAGCTCGTAAAACGCATGCTAAGTGATACCTACGATTAAGATACATAATTCGCTCACAACATTCTTCTCTAGCCAAAAGTTACGATTGGAGAGTCGATAACG
>NW_016209475.1:0-1954 GCF_001687245.7 Rhagoletis zephyria
TAATAAAAGCTTTGACATTTGTCACCGCTCTAAGCAAGGATGGGTATCACCTTTCCAGCGTAAAGCTCTTTTTAGACTTTTCGTACTTTTATGTAAACCAGTGATGAACCAAACCCATGCTACGGGAAAGCTTTTCAAAGTTTTCTAAAAATTTTATATAAAGGCGCATAGAGTAGAGCTCTTTCTCGTCAACACTTATACAGAGACCGAGCAACCGGAAAGAGCTTATACCCTGTGAAAGCTCATATAAAATACACAGAAAGCTTTGAAAAGCTCTTATCGCGGAATGCGTTTTGCAATCTGATGCCCACCACCGGTTTTGGCGTGCAGTGGGCAAAAGCTCTTTTCACTATAAACGCTTTTATGGTTATAGTAAAGCTTGACAACAATTTAACAGCTAATTTCAACGCTGCTTTCCAAACATTAGCTTGATTATTTCTTCATATTCAATTTGCATAAGGGAAATAACAACTTTGTGCTAATTCTACAAAACAAGTTTTTGTACGGACAGTTAAAGCTCTATGGCTATGGTTATAAGAAATACTTTCTATAATTTGCGGTTGTATGCGCCAGGTAATGAATCCGAAAACTAGCTAGTGGCATTTACGAACGCAGTTTACTCGCGTACAGTGGCTATAAAAAGTGGAATCAGAGCAACCAAAATAGGAATTATAGCTCATTGACTACAAAATTAATTAATTATCACTACGTCTAAGGCACTAAGTCAAATCGTTTATCATTGCAAACAAAATGATGTAAACGTATGCGAGTACAAGTGTATACCTAAGTTTGGTGAAATTTGAACCTAACATATGCATACATTAGGGCGGGTAATTTTTTTTCTGGCTATCCGCATATAGCATAGGAAGGTTTTATGTGTTATTCTAAGCAAATTTGCCGAAGAAACCATGGGTATAAAATCCATTTGGAGTTTGCAAATTTCAAAAGTAGGTTTCGAAGATAATGTTCATATTTTCGCTGTTGAGCCTTCTAGTGGAAGTTTTAGGAAAAAGATAAGTGCAGACATGGATTTCTGATACCAAAAAACTCGTTATAGCATATTTTTGTACAAAACTCAAGCACTTATTCACGACACTACAGCAAAATGCTAAGAAACCTATTTTCGTAATTTGGCAAACTCTAAGTCGATTACAGACCCATTTCTCCTTTGCTTAGAATTACACGAAGAATACCTCTGTGCCATACGCGCATAGTAGCAAATATTCCCCATACAAATTGACCCGCCCTAGCATACATATGTACATATGCATGTTTGTGTACATTTAGCTAGCTATGACCAACTAATGCTTAACATTTTGTTGTGCTCAATAAAAGTCATTAATTTTCCAGTGTTAAAGGTATTAATTAAAAAGTTCCGTCTTTCATTACAGTGCTGCCACTTTGACTACTTTACAACTCACAAAAATATGTTTAAACAAAATCAAGCAGCACAAAAGTAGCAACGAAAAAATTAAAAAAAATGTGANGCACAGTGCTGCCACTCATTCAATGTGAGCAGTTTAGCACAGCAGCAGGAGTAACGGCGGCGGCGGCGGCGACGGTAATGCATTGTTCATTATAGCTTGTGCTCGGCCACCGCCTTTAGCTGGCAAGCGCCAAATATCTAACTAAATAAGTGAACAGAGTATGCCGCCCAAAATGCCTTTGTATTTAGAAATTTTTGCGTTCGTGTGCTTGGTCTAATGTAAGTGGACCCTAAAACATAATTAACTCAAAATCCAAATTGCCCAACGCACACATATCTGCGTTGTTACAGAGATGCCTAAGCATCAGCTTGCTTATGCATAAGCGTATCTATATATTTACATATATGCGTTTAAATAGCGTTACAGCTACATGCACTTAGCTAAACCCCCCTTTGCTCAGCCTGCTACTAGCCACCATCCCCTGCTGTCTATTCACCTGCCCAGCATTGCCTGGCTTACCCACCTGT
>NW_016209477.1:0-1954 GCF_001687245.7 Rhagoletis zephyria
CGAACCCGCCCATCCCGACTTTTTTCAGAATTGTACTGCGGGTCCCGTGCGTCCCGAAATCTATCACTAAGAAAAATTCCCATGTCCTTCAAATTGATTATAAATAACAAAAAAAAATAAATAATGATAGATCGGGCATCGTCCGATTATTTTGTATTGCTTTGCTGTTCGTTTTCGTCCCAATAAAACATAAAAAAGCACATATTTCACACATCGTTTTTAAGGAAGATTTTCCGAATTTGCTGAGGCAAAATTTCACAGACCTTCCCGATACCGCCCATACCGGCCAATTTGAAATCGGTACCGTGTGTCCCGCAGGTCCCGTTATCCCGCGCCCATCTCTAGCATAGACCATAACAGCGGCGAATTCGAAATCAAAATAAAACAAGCAAAAATACTAGAAATAGAAGACTCAAAAACAATAACAGGCACAACAAAAAAAAAAAAAACATGAGAACCAACAACAAAAATAATGCGAAAATGACGCTTTCGAAATTCACATTTTCGAAATGACGAGTCTTTTTTCGACTTCGTCGAGCGCATTGTCACCGGGTTGTCGCGTCGCACGTTTCCACATATGCATGTACATACATGTATGTATGTATGTATGCATGTGTGCTACCACCGCAGACGATCGCCGGCGGTTGCCATCAAGTACGCGTACATAGATATTTAAAAATAAAAATTCAAATAAAACTAATTGAAATACGAATTTTTACACTAGAAATTATTTTTAAAGTACGCGTGATTTTGCGGCTACGTGGCTGGGTGATCTTTGCGAGGAGGACTTGGAAGGCAAATGCGGCATAAGATTGCGAGGGGCTCGATAGGAGACACACATAATATATGTGGTATGTGTCTATAGGTATGTTTATACATATGTACATAGGTATACGCACATAGTGTGACTATAAGAAATGTGCTGGTTAAAGATGAGCACAACTTAGGCTGGTTGGCTGGCTCGCTGGCGGCAGGTCCACCGTTTGGGTGTTAGTTGGCGTTTTCAGTTGAGTACGGCGGTCGTTTCGGCAAGTAAAGCGAAAATCGGCGAATAATTTTTGAACGTGGAAAATTGTTGGAAAACGGAAGTAGTAGTTTTTGTGAAATCAATGGGTTTTTTTTTTGAAATGCTACAATATAAAAATATGAGATTTTTTCGATGTGAAAAATGCAGCGAATGGAATTATCGATTACTCAACTCATTTAAAAAAATAGTAACACAATCAAACTTTGCCAATAAGTAAAACGAGTCAGTAATTTCGAATAAAAAAAAAAATAAAAAATATAAAAATAAAACAACTCAAATACAGTTTTATGCGCCAAGTAACTACTTCTGCCATTAGCTTTCGAACATCAATCATCGATCATAGCCGGCGCGTATATGTAAAGGCAAGTCATTCGTTACGAATAGTTTGCAGCCGAATTGTCGAAGTATGAAAAACGCTTTTTTTGAGCGAAGTGTTTCTGCACCCTTCATAATTGTTTTTCACTTAACAATCTCTCAACCTATGTATAACCAAATCTAAGAATCATCAAGCTCTAAGCTAAATTTCTTATAAGTTCCTCCCCGCCCGTAAAAGTCTATCCTTCATTTATACATACCTACATACATACGTATGTATGTATATATGTACATTTGCCTCTCCACTCGCTATCGGCTTATTCGCCGATTGTGTTTAGCTATTTTTGGTGCCCCTCAGCGTGTTATCGCCGGAATGTTTGTCGCCGCGTAGGCCAATGGCTGTTTAATTATCAAAATTTTCAACGTTTTTCATTTCTATTTTCTATTTTCAAAACACTCGGCTTTCTATGTATTTTGCAGGAATCTCGCTTATTGGTTTTTTTTTGTTGCCTATGAAAATCCGTTCGAATTCAAGTATTTGAGTGCCTATTTTTATGTGCAAATTTAAAAAAATCCGAAAAGAATTCAACATAGTGTGTGTTAAAAATAAAT
>NW_016209478.1:0-1954 GCF_001687245.7 Rhagoletis zephyria
TCACAATTTTAGTTCTATCTAACACTCACAAGGTAAAGACCCCCATATTACTTTGACGAATGGCACCAGGTCTACAAATTGAACGTAGAATTAAACGATACATATTTGAAAGACTATTAAAATTGCGAATTAAGACTTTTTATCACCGGCCCGAAGAGAATTATAAAATGTTAATCAGCTGTTACTGTTTATGTTCATTTATTGTGAATGAATTCAAATATCATAGCAGAGCTGCCACATTTCTTTTTAGCCAATAAAGCCATGCATATACGCATGGCGAAATTATAATTTCACCATGGCTATCCGTATAAGTGCGTTTGAAGAGCGAAATACACAGATACTACGTTTATGCGTAGGCTAATTCACGAATTCATTTGAGCTGCATTTCTTTATTCATTCTGAACGTTGGGAATAAACTTTTTTGTTTACTTATTCTTTAGAACGTTCCTGATGATATGCTAACGTATATTTCAAACGCGTTCTGTTTATTCTGGCTCTGAAATCGGATTATCCGGAATGTATAAAGAAACGCAACCTTAGGGCCGGTTACTCAATGTCTGGTTGACACTAATCTGCGGTTATACATCGTTATCGACGTTACCGACTCCCTGTTATATGCATGCAGTCGAAGACGTCGATAACGATGTTTAATCGCAGATTAGTGTTAAACAGACATTGAGTAATCGGCCCTTAATGAATTTGGGTTAAAATTGGCTACATAAGCACCATTTCACGAATTCAATTATACACGAATGTTAACCATGAATTCGGCATCATTTCATGAAATTTTGAAGTGCAAGTCCGACAACGCCACCTTTCACAAACAGCTTCTTACTAGGGTTTAGGAATGTTCGATATTTAAGAAAGTATCGATATCATGAATCGATTTAATTCATTGCATGTAAAATCGATATGACGATATATCGGGCTGAACAATATCGATATCGAAAAAAATCGACGTTGAAAATCCTACTTCCAATTGAATAGAATATTAAACCTGCCTATCAACTCACCTAATTGTGTTATTTCCAATTTGTATACGACTTAAGCGGTTTGTGAAACTTAAGGGCTAAATAAATCACACAAGCTGCTGATTAAACCTACTTTAGTATTTTCCCNATCGACGTTGAAAATCCTACTTCCAATTGAATAGAATATTAAACCTGCCTATCAACTCACCTAATTGTGTTATTTCCAATTTGTATACGACTTAAGCGGTTTGTGAAACTTAAGGGCTAAATAAATCACACAAGCTGCTGATTAAACCTACTTTAGTATTTTCCCATACACTTTTTTGTTGATGAAAAATTTTCTGACCTAGGGTTTGACTCGATGCCAGCTCTCAGCAGAAGAGTGTGGAGAAGATATTGCCCCATGGACGAACAACGTTTAAGAGATTACATAATAGAAACAACAGCCCTTGGTCGGGTAAAATCCGAGTAATTCCGGTACGTAGAACCGGCCGGCTTGCGAATGCAAAACTGCAGGTCCCTCTACCTTCTGGTTTGTTTGCGTTTTGTTCTATATTTCAAACCAATTGCCATGTATCTTCTTTAGTAAAAAATAGCATGCGTGCGTTTAAAACGCCAAATATACCTCACCACGGTTAGATGCTAGTTTTAAACGAGGTTGCGCAATTTAAACTTTTTCTTCTAGTACGGTTTAGAAATAAAAGAGACTGATGTTTTGTATTTTGACGTTTTGGAATTCACCCTAAGTCTCCACGATGAGAGGTCCATTAATGGACTGACGCTGATCACTTCGACCAGTTAGACACACTTAAGCTAAGATAAACACACGCCTCTGTGCATAAAAAAATGTGTGCCCACCAAAACAAGGAAAGCTCAATTGGCGAAAGCTGTACTTAAAACACACGGCCAGATATTTGGCACTCGACTCTCACATCTTGCTCTCTGAGATTTAAAAGCCGACATCTCACACATCACAAACCTAC
>NW_016209479.1:0-1954 GCF_001687245.7 Rhagoletis zephyria
TGCTGGTGTTTTTTAATTACAAAGTTGAAATAAAAAAAAAAAACAAAAAAAAAACCGGAAGATCCAAAAAAACAAAAATAATTTTTATGAAATGTTCAAATTAAAAATGCAAATGAAGTGCAATTTGGTGATGTTAAAATTGAATGGATGAGTAAGAGAATGCAGTAGCTTTCGTGACGGCTCACACAAACCGTTGCAAATAAAATTTTATATTCTGAAAAGTAATGCATTTTTAATGCACTTAGCTAAGTGACTGAGCCGAGCAGCTGAAAATGTTTGATCAATGCAAAGTAGGGTATGTTTTATTAATTCATATTAATTAATTAACAGGAGTCATACTTTCTTAAAAGCCTACCAAATGCATTACACTCTTTGCGAGAGGGTTCCAATATAAAAACAGGGACTAAGTACCATTTAGAATGTCTTTTACAAAAGAGCATAGAATTTGCGAAGACCTACACTTGTTACTGCCGTCAGGGAGGAAGTACTTGATCTCACTCTTTGCAGCAGATCAATTTCCGAATATATTAAGAATTTCCAAGTCGCGGAAGAGGCATCGCTTTCGGATCATCAGTACGTAGTCTTCGGGATCCCAGGGCATTCTGAGCTCCTCCGCAGCTTAACTTTCAAAATTAGGAAAAGTGACTGGGCCCTTTTTAAACTTTAGTTCAAATTAGAGCAGACTCGTTGCTAATCACCATTGACTCAATCGACGAAATAGCGCTCTGCTGGAATCATTTCAAACGTAAGGTTTCCTGGTGGAACGGAAAACTTGATGCAAAGCACAAAACTGTTAGGAAACTTTTCAACAGAGCCAAAAGACACATGAATGGGATGAGTAAAAGGCTTAACTCACTGACCATAATATACATATATATTACACGCTCGAAGAGGAATGCATGGAGGCGGCAATGTGAGACAATAGAGACGTTGCCTGAGGTCTTCCGTCTGCACAAAACTTTATCTAAAGAAGTATTCCATATATGGGAAAGGACCCTTAAGGAGGAAAGATGGCACCTTTACGAACTCTAAATCCCCTGCTTGTATTTACGAGGCTGTTCGGCGGAACCTGATCGAATTACCCTTGTTTCCTCGGAACTCAAGTTCCCTAGAGTTAGAGGACATAGCAGATCTGGCTCCATCTTTGAAAGGGACACGGTACCGTGGGCGGTAGAGTCTTATGAACCATCCAAACCATCTTCCCAGCACTACTGCAAAGAAGTATCGAGAACATCATTGGCCCCTGAACTGTATATTAAGCGCTAGTTATTGCTGAGAATACATGCCGTATACTTGGAGGAAGGTGTTCGTGTTATGTTTTCCTAAATCGGGCAACAGGCCCATTGACTTAGTTAAATCGTCAGACCTATTGGCCTTACTGGCTTCACTCTTAAAACTTTATAGAGATCTTTAGATCTCCAAATTAGAGAGAAATTTAGCAATTCCACTGTATTGCAATTTGCTTGTGTCAAAGGGAAATCAACGGATTTGTGTTTACAGTATTCGTTAGTCGGATAGAAGGTGCCTTCGAAGCTAAGGAGATCACTCGTGTACATGATTGGACATCGCGGGGAATTTCTACAATACTGCCTATGGATCTATATCAAGGGTATTTGGCCCAAAGAGGCTTAGACTGTACTACTGTTGCATCGTCCTTGGCAATAGTCAAGTGAAGATCAGAGCCATGAGAGGCTGCCTGGGAAAATTCAGCAGTGCTGACATGGACGCGTGGTCTAAAACTGGTGTGCCAAAGAGGACCTCAGCATAAATCCTCGTAGGGCTGTTCTTGTTCCATTTACAACAAGGCATAAACTAAACCTTGGTTCGGTCACTCTTGGAGAGACAGTGCATGTAATACTCCGATGAGGTCAAATCTCTAAGGATTTCTTTATATAAAAAAAATTTTATTGGAACTCCCATCTTGAAGTAACGGCTGCTAAAGCCACGCGGGCCT
>NW_016209480.1:0-1592 GCF_001687245.7 Rhagoletis zephyria
TAAATGCTATAATCACTATTTTAAAAGTAGAAAAGGCAAAACAAGGCAATTATTTTAAAAAAGGCAATAGAAGGCAAATATCTTAAAAAAGGCAAAAAAAGGCAACATCAAATGTGTATATATGGACTCAGGGAAAGCTAAATCGTGGACATTCTTAATCGAATATAGTATATCTCTTTAGCAGAAAAAAAGGCAATTTCCATAAAATCCGTTCCCTGGTTATTAGTAATACGTAAACTGGGAATTTTTACAACCCATCGCGGATATGCAGAGGGATATTAATACCTAGTTTGTTAGTTTAATACCCAGTCATACCCGATTAATTGGCCGTTAATCAATTTTTAGTCACGGTTGCGATTAACTGTTTAATGAGATTAAAATTAATCATGATTAACTGTAATCAGATCGAATTAAATGGAATTAACCAATTAACCAATAACACTGACGTCTTCTAACACTACAATTTAAAAGTAATTGCAAAAAAATCGAAAGCTATAAAATTTTCGGCAGTATCACTTTTAAAATGTTTACCCATATGAGTGTATCGGTGACCGGTTTTTCAATTTCTACCAACCTCGGTACAATTATTAACCTTGGTGTAAACAAGAATGTGTTGAAAACTTTGTAAACCGGACCACTTACCCCACTTACCATATAACGGTATCATTTAGAAATACGATATTTTAATAAATAAAGATGCGAATTTATTCCAGCTTACAACAATCTCTTAACAACAAACCAAATTATAGATTTTTCGAAAATGGGTGTGGTACGCCCTACTTATAACTAAATAAGTGTATTCGATAATCGCTTTATCGATTTCTACCAAACTTGGTCCAAGTACTTCAATATATCATTGCATATTTCGTAACTGTTTGAAATCGAGAAAAACCCTTTCGCTTATCACACAGTTTACCGACAGGTGAAAAACAATATTAAATACGTGCGCCGAGAATAAATATACAGTTCGCTTGTTATACCTAAGGGACTAAATTCGCCAAGAGTACCAGGAAAAAATATTTATGGCAGCATTTTTTCCAAACTCCACCACGTTGTTGCTATGGTTACTGGTAACCAATGTGTACAATAATCTTTTCTACCGCGGCTTTTTGTCGAGTTTTATCAGTTAGAACATGCAAATATCACCCCTTTTTCGTAGAGTAACAAATTTTCTTAAGATTCCTATCTCATGTCACACTTATTATAGATAATCAGAAATTGCTGACCTATTAGCCCATGCTTTTTGGTGGAAACTATAATTTTTTGCTGCAATAATTTGCAATAAAAAAATTGTATTCCATTTTTTAGCAATCTACCATTTCTGTTTTTTTTTGCAAATAGCCTATTTCGATAGGTTATTTTCTAAACTTTCCAACGATATGTATATGTATAATTTTTATTGGGCCTGGCAAAAGAACTACAAGTTTTTCATAATAGAATGCACTCTGGTAAAACGGTTTTTAAGATATAGCCGAATATCTGGTTTTTAAGATCTAAAAAAAGTGCGCTCACTTCATTGCAATTTTCCTTGGATGTGGTTGGCCAACCGCGACATTTTTGTATACATTTTTAACCGACTTCCAAAAAAGGAG
>NW_016209480.1:1751-1954 GCF_001687245.7 Rhagoletis zephyria
ATATATATATATATTTTTTTTTTATATGAGAGTTGAAGTCGGTTTTTTTTTGCTAAAAATTACTTGTTATGAAGAATTTTCCGCTGAATCCGGATGTTAATTTATCGGCTAGTTTGCATAGCTTTAAAGAAAGTTTCAAAGAATTTTACTTTCACTACACACATTTGTTGGATAATCTTGTTGACGCATATGATAACAAATTT
>NW_016209481.1:0-1954 GCF_001687245.7 Rhagoletis zephyria
CGGCGTAAAGAATAAAAACTTAAAATAATTGTAAAATTAACGTGGAGATTCAATTAAGAGCTAAATTTAAAAAATTCATTAAATGTAACATAAAATGTAAAAAAATAAACAAAAAATTAAATCAAAAACCAAAAAGCTGTAAAAGTTATTGAATAATGTATAAATTAAGATATAAGAGGGCTTAAGCGGACACGGGTATAGTGAAGGTAATAAAATCTTACAAATTTATGTAAATACTTTCTTAGTGAAAACTCAAAGGACAACTTTTTATTCCAGATATCGATAAACTAAAGAAATTTATAAACTAAAATCAGAAATAAAGAAAATGACCCACAGACAACGCATTGAATGTTACGTAACAAAAATTTATAAAAAACAAGTAATTTTTAAGCAAAAAACAGAACCGACTTTGATTCTCATATAAAATTTAAGATTATCGTTACTTTCTTGATGATCCAATGATCGGATTTAAACCAACATAGTATGGGACCACCGGTGAGGTAACACCTTTCCTTTAAAAAAAGAATTGTTGAAATCGGTTAAAATGGTCCAAAGTTATGCGGTAATTTGCATTCAAAAAACAAACAGCCATACAAAAAAATATATTTTTACTTTCGGTAAACGAGGCTAGCCATTCGCACAGATTTGCAGCTGCTGTGTCCTTGGCCTGGGTAGCTCTTGAACTAAAGAACTAGTTCTTCTCAATGAACTAAAGAACTAGTTCATCTCAATGAACTAAAGAACTAGTTCATCTCAATGAAATAGTTCACTAGTTCGGTCTTTTCATTGAACTAAATTTATCAGTGCCACTATTTAGCATTTTGGATCGTGATCCAAATATTCGTGGCACGAACGTTAAGATAGTAAAAATATGTTTAAAATAATCGACATGTGGAAGATCGACCTATGAATCTCGGCAGCTAGTTCAAATTCCGACACAAATTCTGTGCGAATTGACCACTCTTGCTTGCCGGCCAAACAAAAAGTTCTTTTGTGGAGCCGTGTAAGGGAAATAGCAACCAACCATAGTTGAAAAAAAATGTCAAAGAATGTATGTTTTGAATAGATAACATTGTCTTGAGTTTTATAATAAAATAAATAATATACATTAGCTTTTTAATTTATATTAAAAGAAAATTTTAGCTCAGGCATTTGAGAATTTGAATATGGATACATAAAATGTTATAGAAATATTTTTGTAAAAAACGAGCACTTTTTCTCAGGTTTTTTTTCTTAATTAGGATGAATAAAAATCGGTAGTTTTTTCATTGGAATTAAAAATATTAAGATTTACGTGAGCTGGATCAATTTGAAAATATCATCAAAAATAAATGTTTTTTATAAATAAAATTATATTTTTCCAAAAAAATTACCTCAGATGATAGAAGAGTTTAAGCCCAAAATGTCTGCAGAGAAATATTTAAAAATGATATCCATGCAATCAAGTATATTGAGATTTTTTGAGGTATTTTCAAATCGGTCCAACTCACGTAAATCTTCCTACTTTTTCCGAAATATTTTGGCAGAAGCCTTAAAACATTTTTTCGTGAACACAACTGACTGGGTAAGCTTAGTTTTTGTCTTAGTACAAAAAAAATTTAATTTTAGAACTTGGCTTAGGTGCGGAAATATAATTTAATACTGATTGATATGTTTTAAAAAATTTTGAAGACAAAACTTAAATAAATAAATGAAAAAACTTAATGGTAAATAACAAATTTATAATTTAAGTAAAAAATTATACCATGCAAAGTAATAGCAAGAATATATTGTGCCAGAGAAAATCAAAATTATATTTAAATTATTTTTACAAAAGGCACAATACAAATGTGTATTGAAATTTCTTTGAATGCCGTGTATTTAGAAATAGGACATACATAACAATAAACACTGTGAACTACAAATTTTCGCCTGCAGTAATTCAAACTGGAGACTGTTATGGGTTTTTTTTTTT
>NW_016209482.1:0-1954 GCF_001687245.7 Rhagoletis zephyria
AAAAAGAAAGTAATAATAAAATAAGAAAAACAAAATATTAATAAAAGTGCAAAAAAAAATTAAAATAAGAATTACAAAAAATATAAAATAAAATATGCAAGGCAGCAAGCAAAAGTTACAGCACAGCACAGCAATTGTGGGAAAAGCAAAACAAAAAAAAAATATAAATAAAAAAAACAAAGTTGAAAAACGTTTTTGTGGTGATACCTATACCCACATAGCCCACCCCAGCCACGCGCTTCACTGCATTGGCAGCATATTTCTTCCCACAGCTGCTGTACCAAAGAAAATAAAATCATTTTGAGTGTTGAGCCATGATATAAAACAGCTCCCTTCCATCAACACGCCGGCAAGGAGGCGCATACATCCTTCAACCCACAAACAGACACTGGCGAGTGTATGTATGTATGTGCAGAAATTTATGCAGCAACGAAACTCGTACACCATGACGTATAAGTAACTAAGATTATGCGCTACTAACTGTTTGCCTCTTTGCTCGCGCTGACACTCAACGGCCGTTGTGTGTTGATGTACGAGAGTGGGTATGTGTGTGTGTGTGTGTTTGCGCTTGTAGATTTTTACAACGCTTTTTTTATTTGAATTGTGCATGCATAGCATAAAAATGCCACAAAAAGTGGCATAACGACAACTACAACAACAGCTTTATTTTTAATGTCGAAAAAAATAAGAAAAGCTCTGACTACTACGTACATACTTATCTACTATATATGTATGTACATACATATAAAAGAGTGCAGAGAGCACAAAAAAAAAATAATGCAAAGTGAAATTTAGTGAGGGCAACAAAAAAGAAAAATCTTATAGAAAAAAAAAAAATATTTACGAAAATACTAAAAATTGTAGCAGGCGAAAAATTCATCGCATATCTGCATTCCGGCTGCTTCATGTCCCCGCTTCGACGACGACCTCGAGTTGTGCGCCACTGCCGCAGCGTACACTCGAGTTTTTGCGGACAATTTTTATTACAGTTGCTGGTGCACACTTTTGTGTGTTTTATATATTTTTCTCGTTTTTTTTTTTAATTTTTCTTGAGCTTAATTTTTTGCTTGCTGTACGTTTTTTGTTTTTTGTTTTTATATTAGATATGTATGTATGTATGTATTTCCAAACGTTTATTTTATTTGCTCAACATTCTTAAAGCGTTATTTTTTTGTTTGCTACTTTTACGGCCATTGTCAATTTACTGTTCTCGTTCGCCGTCGCTGCCATGGCATGATTGTTAAATTTCTTTCTATCCTTTGCAGAGGACTAAACTGGTTTTACAGTGTTCAGCGAATCATCAACGAGAAATTGAAAAGCTGTGGAAATTTAAAATAATAAAAAAATGTACAGACATACACTTATAATTATATTTTTAATTTTCTCAAGAAACCTAAATATCCAAATATTAATTGCGCAAAATTTTCCGTATTTGTGTATATGTAATTGTTGTTGCAACCTGTTCTTTGAGTTTTTAATCGCAATTTTTTTTTACTTCGTATTTGTAATTAAACTTTGTAATAGACATAAATGTGATGATGAAGAAATAAAATAATTACGATTAAGACAAAAAAGTGGAGGCATAATTGAAGAAAAGGACGAAAATGAAAAGAATGAAAGAATAGGAAAAAATTATGAATGGGAATCGAAATAAATTCAATCATAAATAATTTTGTTACCGAAAGTTATCAAGTTATCGAAATTTATCGATTTATCGAAGTTTATAGTTATCGAAATTTATCGTGTTTGACATGTTTATTAATTTATCGCGACGTATCGATCCATTTTTATTGAGTTGTCGAAATTTATAGACACATAAAATTAGTTTTCGAAATTTATGGATAGTTATCGAGCTATAAAAATTTATGCGACTATCGGAATTTGTCACGTTATCGATACTTTTTGAATTACACCGGCACACAAAAAAAAATTTTTGTTCTGTACACCGGACGCC
>NW_016209483.1:0-1954 GCF_001687245.7 Rhagoletis zephyria
GCGTTTTTGATGTCTAGAGTGACCATTAAGGAGTACTTTATTGTTCCTCCCTCCCTTTCAGCGCTTGCCTGCGATTGCTTCAGCGGACAAGTCTCTGACTACTATCATCGAATCAATGGTGGATTTCCAATTACGAAAGGCGAACTGCTGGTGTGACAAACCACTGTATGCTGCGATGGGACTTTGAACGCATTCATGTATGTATGCACATATAATTCATTCGAGGATGTTCCCCATTGAGTGGATCATGCAAAGAGGACTATAGTTGATCGGAGCGTTTGGTTGCTTCTTAGGCATCGGGATCATATTTAGGTGTTTTCGCTGCCATGTTTTTGAGACTACGCTCTTTTGAGTGGCATAGCCAAAACCTGGGAGATTTACGAATATTTATGTATATACTTGCACTTCTTGGAGAAGATACGCTGCGGACTTCAGAGGCAGCAATACGGTCATGCCTCTGTTCCTCTACCTGGTAAACTGGATCATGCGCGGGGTGGATGCTCCTCATAAAACGCTTTCCGAATCCAAGGTGGAACATCGTACTCCGAAGAGGCTACCTACCTACCAGAGCTGTAAAACTGTGAAATCATATGAAATTAAAAATCATCAATTTTATGTTATTATGTTTTCATTGAATTTTTCCTTGTTGGGGAATGTGGCTTATAATTTTCCAATTCTACATTCACTCAAAGTAGATACGATTGCACACATTAACATATTCAAAGAAAGATTGAAAAAACTGAATGACGAAACATTAACTTTTAACACTGAATAAGCATTCAGATGAATGCAGCTTTTGCTATGTGTGCACACATTCATTCAGTACCAATCAATCGATATAAATATTCTAAATACACAAAACCCACTGAAAAATACGCAAGGTTGAATTTTATTGAACAGATTTCAAAATTNATACGGTCATGCCTCTGTTCCTCTACCTGGTAAACTGGATCATGCGCGGGGTGGATACTCCTCATAAAACGCTTTCCGAATCCAAGGTGGAACATCGTACTCCGAAGAGGCTACCTACCTACCTACCTAGTGGACACAAAAACGAACACTAATACAAATAAAGAAAAAACTGGCGGAAGCGGTCATGAAAGCTTTAAAGAGGCGCCTACGCCTCAAGAGGACACTGGAGTGAGCCAATCTGTCTCACAAACAGTATCTGCTGATAAAAAAGAAGGGCCATTAACTGCCATCCCTAAATTGGCGCGTCAAGCGCCAAGCAACTGTCAAAAATCCTCATGCCCATACAATTTGTATGAAGTATCCCACAATAACGCGGCGCTTACGCCGAGCAAATGGAATTTTCATTTTTGACAGGGCGTTACGTGTTGAAGTTGGATGCAGAAGACGGAAAGAAAGAGAAAGGACAAACAAGTGAAAGAGGAAACGAGAATAAAAACGAGAGGACCTGAGAAAACGNTCAAGTGAAAGAGGAAACGAGAATAAAAACGAGATGACCTGAGAAAACGTCAAAAATTACGACGCGTTGATTTTGGGATAGCGCGCGCTGACACTCGTTGACAATGGATAACGTAACGCTTAGCGCTCCAATTTAGGGACGGCAGTAAGACACACAAAAACTCAGTGTAGTGGGTAAGAAGAGGTACCAAGAAGAGGTGCTGAAGAAAGGACTGAGCAAAGAAGAAGCGTATGTCAATGTGAAGTTTCCAATAGCCGAAGGCCAAATAATTATAATAATAGATTGGCGCTTACACATATGTTAGTGTTTCGCGAGCTTCTCCTCCGATTTGTGGCGTCCGCCTTGATGTTGTCATACAAATCGGAGGAATCTACAGCTTTACGCCGGCGTTTGTATTTTTATTAGAAGTTGTTTTTCACGACTAAACGACGTCACAGAGCCCGACACGTATCCGCTACCACATAAATATACACGATTTTACACACGCGCTTCACGGATGCAAAATTTTCTCGACAATAGACTTAC
>NW_016209485.1:0-1954 GCF_001687245.7 Rhagoletis zephyria
TAACGACTTGAGACTTACACTTTCTTTGACTACAATGGAATGAGTTACAGAACAGCATACCCGAAAATTTTGTAAATATTCTGAATAAAAATTTGGAAATTTTGATGACAATTTTATGAAGTTTAATTATTTTTTTTTTTGCAATTTTTTCAAGCTTTAAAAATTTTATTATGGCGGTTTCTGCTGCAGCTTGAACTATATTTTAAGTGAAAATTGTTAAAAATAATAAAATAAACATAATTTGCAGACAATATCATGTTGAATTTCGTTTCGTTCGAATTAGTTGAACGCAGGTGTATATACAGTCCGCGAGAAAAGATTGCACATTTAGAAATTCCAATTAAAATTCTTGGAATTGGGATGAAAAGTTTGTGCAATTTTTAAAATTTTTCTACAAAGTTTGAAATTTGGACTTATATGGTTTTTTTGTTAGATAAGGAGCTGAACTTTAAAGCAAAATAAAAGTAGTCAAAAGTGTTCAAAATGTTGAGGTGCTATAGTTTTGTTGCGGGCTGTATGTACATAAACATGTCGATAAAAAAGCGAGTCGTCGGACTTTAAAGTTTAGTGATGGTAATATTTTTTCTATTAAGTTAAAAAAAAATAGCCTAGATCTATTTTAAATACTGTGTAGAATTTGCCAAAAATGCGAATGTTTTGTGGTTTGGTATGTCGATATTAATAGTTGTTCCATATATGTACGTAAATATGTAGTTTCCACTGTATGCTTTCATTTGAATATCTACTATCTGCATACAATCAACTTCTTGTTGCGCCCAATCGTGTCGCTGCTACAGTGAGTGGGTTCACAATGGATACTTAAATATATGTATGTACAAACTTACCAACAGACATATAATTATGCATAAAATACCCACTTGGGTTATGTTACTATGTCGTTTTCACTGCGCACCCACCATCATCAGCGGCCAACAAATGTATGTACATATGTATGTACAACATACATAACTCCCACCTCATTCATAACTTAGGCATTGTTGTTACGCTTTGTGGGCAACATTTCCTTTGCCGTTTTCATTCACAAAAAACCAAATGTGTGATACCAAACGAAAATAAACAACAAATAAACTTTGTAAAAGTGGTTTTGTCTCGCCAGACTAACGACGGCAGCAACTATTTTTACAAGAAAATTTATTTATGTTAATAGGCATGCACTTATGTATGTATGTAAGTTTGCTTGTATGTACACACCAACATTTGTGGAAAGTGTGGCTTAACCACAATGTTAGTTTTAGTTACATAAATATGTATGTATGTACGTACATAGGTGCATATGTATGTACATATGTATGTATTTTTTGCACAACTCTTTCTATTTTAATTAATGCCCGAGTACATGTATGTATGTAGTGTTTATCTTTTTTTTGCAATAGCTCCAAAGCATTTCATTCATCAACTGTTACGCTTACATTTACGCTCTAATGCCTGTAATAGTTTTTATGAAAGTCGCAAGTACATATTCATAAACATACATATAAATATGTGTGTATGTAATATAATACATATGTATGTGTTAACATATACATAGTTGGAATCGTTAATAACTCAGCAAACATTTGGATTCATAAAAGAGTCTTTAAGGAGTCCTATTTCGGAGCACTTCTGCTCATAATAAGCTCATTTAAGAGTCCGATATGAGAGTGTTTCCCTTCCTCCGAAGGTCGACTTACTTCTAAATAAATATATATTCTTTTGGGAATAGTATATTAGCCAGAAAAAAACATCTACTTCTAATTGCCTGGCAGTCCAAAGCAGCAATTGTTGGCAAGGCTGATTCTGTGTCGGATTTCGAGGCTGACAATATTATTAGTGTTAATGCTGGTTCCAAAATAAACGAAATGCTCTACTTTTTTGAAATTATAACTAACAACAGTGACGGTTTGTTTTTTTTGGTTCGTTTGCAAGTAGGAAGCATCGAAAGCGTAATCCCGTC
>NW_016209486.1:0-1954 GCF_001687245.7 Rhagoletis zephyria
GCTGCTGCTGCTGCTGCTGGGAAACGGGCTCTGACAGTACCAGCGCCTAACGAGCATTACCGCCACTACACTACACACGATGCAGCAGCAGCAGACAAGACAAGACAGACAGACACTCGGAGTTTGTCCATTCAACAGTCGCTGTTGTAGTGTTTGGCTGCTGCTGCTGCTGCTCATTCTTTCTCGCTGAGGCTCACTGTCCACGCCACAGTTCCCACTGTCGTCTTCTTCTTCTTCCTCTGTTGGTGGGTTGAAAAGTCAGACCGCCGCCGCCGCCGCCGCCGCCGCCGCCGCCGCTGCTGCTGTTTCCTNACTTTTTAGTTCCTTCTTTTTCTTCTTTCAGCCTCGCTGACAGACGTCTTCTCTTTTTAGCTCAGCAGCAGCTCACACACACACCTTTCAACAGCTCTTTCAACAGCCAGCACAAGATGAGAAGAATAGGAATAGGAAATTAACGGCAGATGCTAATCTGTCTGTCGTCTTTGTCATCATCACCATCACCATCATCCTCACCCCACTTTCATCACATTCGTTTTGCAGACTGATGCTCGGGAACGTCAGTTGTCGTCGAGGCTGCTGCTGCCACCGCTGTACAGCACTGTCCCGTACAGGTGGACCAAGTGTTTGATTGTGTGTGTGTGCTCACTTTAGAGCCAGCTCACACACAGTTCTCGAGCACTGAGGCACGTACGTAGCCCACGCAGCAGCAGCACACCCGTCTTCATCGCCGCCGCCGCCGCCGCATCACCTGACCGTCTTTAGGTATGTCTCCAATTAATTAAAACCCTTTTCTTCTTCTTTTTTCACACCCTTTGAAAACTTTTTCATTGCACTTGCCCACCTTAAACCCCCTGTACCCACCAGTATTCCCCTATGAACTGGGCTGTCATCTCGTCGGAGCTACCAGTGATTAGTTTATTATTAATGACAATTAGTGGTAGTCAGACAGGGCTGCTGTTGCTGCTGTTCCCTCCTGACAGCAGAAACAGCAGCAGCCTGCTTTCCGTCGTCTTCGCCTCATAAAATTAATTTAGCTATAATATTACTACCCATTTACTATTTACTACGACTACAACCACTACAAACCAGACAGTTAGTTAATAGTAGACGGTGCACTGCAGGCTTCAGCTCTGTTATGTAAATGCTCCGCTGTGGCTGCTGCTGCTGCTCCATTCTCAAATTCTCTAGACTGTTTTATTATTATTGATATTAGAGCGAAAGTTGTACAGTAGAGCTTCTTCAATTGAATCAGAGTTATTACATGAAAAGGGGAGAAGACTGACTTGCTGACTGACTGGTAATGATGATGANCTTCAGCTCTGTTATGTAAATGCTCCGCTGTGGCTGCTGCTGCTGCTCCATTCTCAAATTCTCTAGACTGTTTTATTATTATTGATATTAGAGCGAAAGTTGTACAGTAGAGCTTCTTCAATTGAATCAGAGTTATTACATGAAAAGGGGAGAAGACTGACTTGCTGACTGACTGGTAATGATGATGAGAATGAGAATGAAAATGAAAATGATGATGCAGTGGCAGTAAAACACGGTTTTATGTGTGTGATTCGAGGAAAAAGGGAAAGAGAAGAAGTAGATTGTCGAGTGGGCCAAAACGGAATGACCACTTCAGCAGGCGATTCAGCCCCTCTAGTTTCTCACTTACATGCTCACTCTCAGCGCCCAAGTTCTCAAGTTTGCATCCTGCCCACTGTGTCAAGTGCTCACTGAAGTGGTGATGCGTGAAGATGAAGAAGAAGAACCGTCTCTCTCTCTCTCTCTCTCTCTCTCTTTCCTCCGCCGATGCACTCCATTAATCACTGACCGTATTTTATTTTCTTCTTCTTCTTTTAGCATCCTTTTTCGAAAGGTCCTCCTCTTCTAAACAAAAGAACAGCAATGCAGGACTTCAGCCAGTGGGTGCCCTCGGTGGACATGGGCAAGGTGATGCTGCTCGTCG
>NW_016209487.1:0-1954 GCF_001687245.7 Rhagoletis zephyria
TTAAGCAGCTGAAATGCAGCCAATTATTTCCGAATAAAAATATTCATTAGTTTAGTAGTTGTTATTGCCACTTGGCGCTAAAATGACTCCGAACTGCATATGTGAAGAAGAAAAATTTTATTTAGCCAATTTTATGTCAATAAATGAACATTGGACAATGTCACTGTGGGCAGCTAATACATAGATACTTAGCTGTCGAACTGTGTAGTAAGCCAATGTTAAACGTCCAGGCGACATTATGTTGGTCTGCTGCCAATTAGCCCATGAAACGATTGACACCAATGCATAGACATGTTTGGCGGAAACTAAAAGAGTGACAGTGACAAGGAATGCTAAGCAATATTGGTCAGTGCTATTGGCGTTATTACTTGTATCGCTTTTTTTCTCTCGTTGAAGAAAATGAATACCGAAAAAGGGCAACTAGTTATTTAAGTTTTGTGATAATGTGCCTAGCATAAATATGTAATCAAAGTATAAATATGTAGGTTGTTGGCTAATCACCCCTAAGCTTGTCAAGAACTATATTAAAATATCTACATAATTTAATACTGTTATTAACCTCTGTATCACGATTATGTTTCTTAGAGGAAATGGGAATGCAGATCACCACTTCTCCTTATCAGACTTCTCTTTCTAGACTTCAGCAGGAATCGAAGCCGCATCGTAGTACAAAGCTCAATAGCAATAAAATTGAGGTCTACATACTTAGTTGTTTGCGGCGAATAACACTTTAACATTGTGCCGGCAACCAGGCAACTACTTGATCGAGAGTGAAACGTAGAGCATCCGACGGACTGCCGAGAGAATGATATTAGACCATCTTTGTAGACGGAAAGCGAAAGTCAAAGCCCGTTCTGGATTTGCTTGTAGAGCCTTCGCAAAGAGTAATGAATTTGAGTTTTCAATGGACTCTTTTCGAAGGTTAATTGGTAGCTTGGTTGATTGTGGTGCTTCCATATTTACCACTCTTGACTCAATTACGAAGTTTGGATTTTACATAGAAAAGTAATCTCTCAGTTTTCCCAGCTTGGCGATTTAAAGCGTTTTTTATCAATTTGAAGTTGGCGGTCGCAAAGTAGCATTTACAACAATTAAAATTGATTTAAATGCAAATATTTATACATTCAATAGGCCTCTCTGGGGGTTTGTGGCCCGAGGAATCTGAATTTGCTTTGTTTATTTTTACCAAAAAAAAAAATGTTAAGAACATGAAGGAAAATTGCAAACAGTTTTTCTCAGTCCTCAAAAATAGACAAAAATTTTTGAGCCACACTAAAAAAGCTTGAAAACACTTGACGAGATGATAAAATGACACAAAATAACGCCGAAACCTAATTTTGGATTGTAAATTATGCATCTGCATTATGCGTTCTTCTAGATCAGGTCAATTTCCCAAGATATTTTCATTTTATGTTTGCATTACGAATGAAAAAAATTCAGACTTTAATTTGGAAAATGTTACTCATACGCCATGTACGAGTATGTAGGTACGAGTATGGTCATGTACGATATGGCGTATGAGTAACATTATTTATGAGGCTTTAATACAAAAGGGGAAAAATTTACAGTGTGATTTTTTTTTCACTAAATATTAAAATATCTTTCGAAAATGACCTGGTCAGGAAAAACGGTATTCAGATCCATAATCTAAGACCCAAAATAAAGTTTACGTGTTTCGGCCTTTTTTTTTGCGTAATTTCCAAATTCGAGATTTTCAATACTGTGTAATTAGAGTGTGCCTTGGCTTGAAGAGAGAGAAATGTCCCAATTTAAAATATGTGCTTGCATCTTGCAGGGAAGCAAGAGTTGTATTCATATCGAAAGCAGGCAAAACCCAGTGCACTGAAAGGACTACATACACATTACTTCGACATCATTGTTCTAGATGCGCTCATAAGATACAATATATAGCACTAGGATATTTATCCGGGGTGCAACATTCTTTTCGGTGAAG
>NW_016209488.1:0-1954 GCF_001687245.7 Rhagoletis zephyria
ACAACACCAGCATCAGCATCGCTGCCACTATGCGCAACAATCAGTATTAAATAGTTGCGTGTCGATCGTAGCATCAGAATAAATTCTCTCACCATTCGACCCAACAGCCCACCGCTGCTGCTGCTGCTGCTGCTGCTGCCGCTCTTTCTTCTAATCCAAGCAACGAGTACAGACCACCACAGAAAAAAACGCTATTACTTAGAGAGCAGAAGAATTTCCAGTGCCTGCTACCACCAGCAGTAAATATTTATGGTTGCTCGCTATTTGTTTTTGTGGGTGGTCAGGTGAAACAGCGCCTCGCATCTTCCATTAGTTGGCCAGCCAGCCAGCGCGCACTATTCGCTCGCCGTCCGTCCTCTATTGCATGCTTATCACTTATGTATGTATGAGTAACCGCGTTTAAATACAGAGACTCTAACTGACCGAGTACTCAGTTGCCGTGTTGTTCTTAAAGTTTTCGGTTGGTCTTATTGCGCCACTCCATACGAGTAAATAGTTAGTTCTATGCATTTTCTGTTTGGGCAGTCGGTGGATATTTTTCGCATCACTTTCTTTCGGCAGTCTTATCTAAAGGATACATACAAATTTGATTTTGCGCAACCAAAGCTTATCGCTCAGCTGCAACTCAGTGGAATGCTGCCGTATTTATTCTTGTTGATCTGTGCGTTATGCCTTGCTGGCAAAGTGGTTCGAGCCGAAATTGAAAAAAATACCATCAACGAGGACGGGTCATACTCGTTTCGGTAATTCCAGAAACGCAAAAGGAAAAGTTCTTTTTTTTATGCTTCGGAGAAGTTTTATGCTTTCATGGGGTTGGTCCCTACCAACGGTTGGTAATTATCCCCCGAATTTTGAAAGCTTACTTCGAGAGTATTTAGTTAGAGCCCTTAAAATATCCGTCAAGTCCGAAAAAGAGCCTAAATGGAGTTCTGTTCATAAATCTTTTATTTGTTGCCAGGCATATCGAAAAGTAGTTTTAAGTAATGTACACACTTACATATGTATGTATGTACATTTGTATGTATGCATGTGCATCCTTTGGACATTTTATCATTTGATGCTCGTTTAAATTTCCGTTAACACAAGGCACATTAAACAGGTGGTAGGTAGCATTAGAGCAAAAACTACATTTACGTGTTGTTTTGTTGTTGCTTCTGGTATCTAAAGTTTCAAAAACTGTTACGATTTTCTCTTGTAAATCAAAGTGTGCCATGTGAAACAGAAAAAAATTGAAATTGGAAAAAAATNGCATTGTTGATCCATCCTTTGCAAGACCCAATCAGCGTTTGTGTGGCTAAGTTAGGTGAACGTTTCAAAAGCAGCTTTTCAATCGCTTGTTTTGAATAGCAAAAGGTTTCACTTGCAAACATATTTTGGCAATTTAGAATTTTTGTGAGGAGAAATTAAACATATTTGACATTTTAGAGACCAAATAATTAAATGAAAATCAAATCGGTTGCTCAACTGATACTTACTGCCTTTTCAATATGGCTTGAGTTAACATGAAATTGAAAACTGTGATGAATTTCGGTGTAGTGTTAAATACGTGCAAATGTTTTTCGACGATGTGATGGGCAAAAACTGTACTTTGTGAGAATGTACTAAATTATTTAGTAATCTCAAGAAGCCCCAAAAATACTGAAATAAACCCGAAAAACCGAACATTCCCTAAAAGTTCTGAAAAAAAACAAAAAAAATTAAAAAGTTCTCAACATCCCCAAATTTCTTAAGACTTGGAAAGGCAAAAGACGAAAAATTAAAAAAAAAAAAATAAAGAACAAAATCCACAAGTGCTTTAAACGGCTAAAAGTTTGTCTCTTTAATTCGGTTTGCAAGGTACGATAAAGGTTATATTATGAGTTTTCACATTAATCAAAAATAGTTCCTTGTGGTTTCAAGTACGCATTTTTTAAAACGCTTTTATCAACTTGCAATGTTGTGCGTCCAGAAACTT
>NW_016209491.1:0-1953 GCF_001687245.7 Rhagoletis zephyria
GTCTGAAGTTTCAAGTATCCGTACGTAGACAACGCACTCGTATGACAAAACGTTCTGTGTACATTTACCATTAAAAATATCAAAATTTACGATGACAATGTCAGATTTGACATATTCACATTAGTGGACACTTGAGTCGCAAACCCGCATATTTCGCAAAAATATGCTTGAGCCCATCAATCGTTCCACCGTACAACAAATGATTTCGAATATGTCTGTCTTCTCGCGATTGTGGTCTCGGCCGCGGCGTGTGCCAAGCGACCGGCCAACAACTCAACACCTCCATAATAGCCATGTGGATATATCAGCAACGGTACGGCAACTGGTGCGCGTTTACTTTGCATTTTTTGCTTAATCGCAGTGTTTTTTGCTTCTTGCTGTTGTTGTTCTTGAAATAGAATGGGAATATCAAGGTAATTGGTGACGAAAAGTCACATGCTTGTATCTGTTTGTCACACATTTTAACAATTTTCTTTTTTTAATTCGCAAAAGGCAAACCAATTAAGAATTTTACTGGTGGGACACGTCTGTTGACTTGAAAAGTTGAAGTGAAATTTTTATGAAATTTCCCTGGATTCTATTTAGAGCATTGACTTGATCTACACCAATACACACACACACGCACAATTTGATATATTTTAACGGGCGTATTCATATAACAAATTTATAATTTTATCACTAATGATTTCGAAAATTCTTATCTCATATGCCTTGCTTCCGAAAAATTTGTTTCACACGCCAGCGCACCACTAATTTTCACATACGAACATATTTCACAGTTGAATAACATANTCGCGCGCCGCTGTCACCACAATAGTTTGCTCATTCTCGAAGTGGTGGGATGAATTTGGCGTACAGTTGTGATTCATAAGTCCTGCCAGCGCGTAAAGCGCGCGTACCGATGTTTCATATCCATCGACTATGCTGCGGCCCTCAAAGGCATTTGTGTTATAAATACACACGGTGCGATAGAAAAGGCTCAGAGTTGCCTTGTCTTTGGGGAAATTTTCAAAACATTCCGCCGCGCGTTCCACTTCACGCAAGAAGTATTTATCACTGTTGGCCTGCATGGCAAGCAATAATCTGCGCTTCTCCGCTATCAAAAAGGAGCAGCGCATTACACTCAGTATGCGTAGCGAATACGGGTTAATGCGCGTAGTATCTTTGGGCACCCAAAAGCGGAAAAGCTTACACTCCATGTCGTGGCGCCCCGATTGCTGACAAACCTTACAAACTGGCAGCGAACAGCCGGCGGCACAAAGCACTTCCTCCATAGGGCCCTCTAGGAGGCAAAAACACACTGCACAAGTATTCAACAGCGTATCCTTGGAGGCAGTGGGTCCATTAAGTAGCGTTTGTTCACGAAATATTAGCTCGCCTCGCTTGATGTCACGTCGCGCAAACACGCCGCGTCCCGAAATTGGTGAGTCGATCACCTGCCAATTAGGATCGGCATCGCGCATATCGCCTAGGTGTAGATCAATTAGCTTCGCCACTTCCGTCGTTGGTATGGGGGGTAATTGTGCAAGCGCCATATTACTTTTTATCACTTAAATGCAAAAAAAACGTTTACTCCTAATATATAAATATTTGTAATTTTTTTTGTTCGCCCCGTGTCGTTAATTGCTTTTCGCCGAGCACATGTTACGCGTTCACATGTAATAATCCTACTAGTTGCAGCTAATTATTTTAATTGTTGATTGCGTAAAGGTCGCGATAGCTGCATTTGTTGAAATCTTTATTTCGTATTTTGTTCTTTTGGCAACTAAACTACGACGTAACTCAAACGCGACTAGTATCTATGCTAGCTGTTGCTGCTGCAGGCGCGCTTTTGTCTGCTCTTAATTTTGCGGATTCTTAGAAGAGTCCCATGCTCTCCGAAACAGCATTGTGCTTTTGATCAGTTCAATTCGGTCCATTTAGTTTTAAATTATCAGTTTAACAGCCAAATTA
>NW_016209494.1:0-1953 GCF_001687245.7 Rhagoletis zephyria
GCTTTTAATGAGTGTGCTCAACAGTAAAAGAGCAATGTTAACAGCTAAAGACAGGTGTTTTTAACAAAAGATAAGTGCGCCTTGAAAGCGGCGGTGAAAATGTTTACAAAAAGTATAAATTAAAAGTTAAAACTTAATATTATTAATAAGGGTAATATTCAGAGTGATTGCAGCAATTAAAGGGTTGACTGAGTTCATAGGCGACACTCACTTCCTTCAGTCCTGGAAAGTTGTGCTCCAGATGCCTCCGACCGATTTTGAAGCGGTCACAGACCGAACACTCCTTTTGCACATAAGTGAGGTTCAGCTCTGTCAGCCCTGGAAAGATGTGCTCCAGCTGAAACACACGTAGCGGATTGTAGTACTTTTCAGATGTTCGGTATAGGAGGGAGAAGCTGCGCACAGTGGGCAGAACGGGAAAGTCAGCCTTATTGAAGTAATAAGGCCAAGTATCCCCGCAAAAGTCGAGCTTCAGCACCTCAAGAAGTGGAGTATTCACCAGTGCATTGAACAGTCGCTGGTAAGGTAGGGGAGGAGCAAGAGTCGAATCGGAATCCTCAGGTGCTGATTGAATCCTGGTGCAGGGAATAATGATCAAGCGCTTTAGATTGCGCATCAGGGAAAGCCGACGGGTGAAAGACTCAGTCATCCGATCTTCAAACCAAAGAGCCTCAAGGGAGGTGATGAGTTCTAGACAGGCCGCCTTTTCTCCCGTTGGATCATTATCATTTTTACTCCAGAAAAACAGAGACCTGATCTTTAGGCTCACGTTCAAATTNAACCACTCCGAGCAGCCGCGACCAATTGAGCGTTTGAGTACACATGTTTTCCGATGAACGGGAGAATGTTCGATAAATACCAGGACTTCTCAATAACATTAATAATATAGAGTTGAAAAGAGGTCAGCTGCGGCATGACGGTGAGGAAGATGGGGTTGCAGAGAAGAAACTCACTACTATTNGCAGAGAAGAAACTCACTACTCTCTGCCCAAAGAGAAAGGTGCTTCAGCGAGGGCAGCTCAAGTTGCAACGGCTCCATTTGTTCTTTCTTTGGGAGACCCACAATCTCCAGTTTGAGACTCTGTAGCTTGGCCGGCGATCGGTTCAGTGTAGCCACCATCTGACAGAACTCAGTCGCTTTTACGTTTCTGATCTCCAAGCTGACTAGACCGGGCATGCGAGTGAGCAGATGACAAATGACAGAGGACTCGTACTTTGGGAAGTACAGATGGTCAACTTCCGGAACCAGATTAGGCAGTAAATCCGCCTCCTCTGCTGGTGACTGCTGGTTGAAGAGCGGCGACAAACAGTAAAGGCTGTCATTGTCAAAGGGTATTCTATACTTGTGGATCAGCAGTGATCGGCGTTTAGCTAAGGAGTCTCGGTAAAGGCCGTACAGTCGACGACAGGTGATGCCTAGTTCGAAAGCCTGCAAAATGGTCATTTGGGTGAATAGCAGCAGAAGGCAGTCGTCGTTGAGCTGCAGAAGATGGAACTGCGACTGATACTGCTGACCACCTTTGTCCTTGTCCTCATCCTTCTTCAGCAGCAGTTCTTCTTCTTCTTCTTTGGCGATGCTCATCTTCAGCTTTCGGTTGACTATCTCGGATTTGCAGTGGATTCAGTTGCCCTACACTTGAGTAGTAGTCAAAGTTTGGAAACCTTAAGAGTTGTTGTCAGAGCAGAAGGCGATGGTAAAATGACAAGCACAAGGCTTCACCGGAGTGACTAGCCGCTAAAGATGATTCAGCACAAATTGCTTCCCCTTAGTGACACGCTGCCTAAGAAAAAGAGGTGCACGCAAATGCAGTACTCACGCAAAGATGGACAAAAGAATAGAATATTTTACCGTTTTATTCATCTAGAGCAATCATGGCTACAAATCGGCTAGTGATTTGCCTCCTCGCTCAGCCCGGTGACGGCTGGCCACTCGCTCAGTGAAGAAGAAGTTTG
>NW_016209495.1:0-1953 GCF_001687245.7 Rhagoletis zephyria
ACAACCTTACGAAGAAATGGTAGAGAATTCTTAAGAATAAAAAAAAAATGTATAACAAAATCGATAAATATCGATAACAAAATCGTTAAAAATATCGATAATAAAAGCGATAAGTATCGATAACAACATCGATAAAAAATATCGCTAACAAAATAATTTTGTCTTTTTTTCGGTAGCAGAGGGAAATGCTTTATGCACTGGCCGGGGGCGCTAGTCTCTATACTACCTTTCTTTCAACATTCTGCTCGAAATCAAGAAGTGTTCGCATGTGAAGAATGTATGGTGCACGTTATCTTCGATGTTTCCACAGTAGTGGCAGAACGGTGAGCCCACCCTTCCCATTCTATGAAGATATTCTTGGAAGTAACCATGGCCGGTAAGGAATTGCGTCAGGTAGAAATCGACTTCCCCAAGCGGTATATTCAACCTGTGCCGCTCCGCCGGTTATACGTCTCTTTCTCTGACCTTGTGTTGTATCGTACAAAAGCCAACGATCTCTGAGGTAGTCCCGGATCATATCTAGCAAGTATGTTGGAACCTTGAATGACCGTTCCAAGGCCTCCAGCATTTCGTCCCATCTTGCGAAGTTGATGGCGTTCTTGACGTCCAGTGTGACTAGCAACACTATTGGCCGCCCCTGGTTGCATACTTCTTCGGCCTTATTTACCGCCTCGATTACTTCGCCAATTGCTCCAACAGTAGAGTGTCCCTTCCTGAAGCCATGTTGTCGGAGTGAAAGGCCTCCCTCGCTTTCTATGGCTGACGTCAAGCGTATTTTGAGCACGCTCTCCATCATCTTGCCTGCTGTGTCTAGCATGCAGAGTAGCCGGAGAGATGAAGGAGAGTTTGGGTCCCATTTGCCCTTGGGTATAAACACCAGCCTCGCCTTCTTTCATTGGCTTGGGAAGACCCGGGCCCTAAGGCAGCTGTTGCGCATTTTAAGCAGGAGATCAGGACTCATTTTTCTGCATGATGTATCCCCCCAAATCCCCCTGGCTACGCCACTGCATCAAACAAATGAATTGAAAAGTTTTAACAATAAATTATTTATATAATAAAACACTATTGATTAAAATATAAAATATGTGCCATGAATTGTTATTTTATATTCAAATATTTATAAAACTTTAAAATTGCTTGCACAATCTTCATATATATATTGTTTTTTATTAAGGAAGCCAATACTTCAACTTTCCTATCATTTAGTTTCATTTCCGCTGTCTACGAATTTTATTTGACTTTACCGAGCTCTCCAAGCGAAAAACCCACGCCATTTACTATCTACTCATAACTCATAGGTTATTTGCAAAATGCACACTTCTTATATGTATGTATACTTACTTACTTACTTACTTATATATAAGTGGCGGCAAATCCTTTTCGATTAGAAATTGTGCAACTCTCTTCCAATCGAGAGAGTCTTGCGTGCACTTAGAAATATGCCGATAAGAAGATTTTATTGAAAATTTGCAAATGCAATTTCACAACGCACATATGTATGTATGTAAATACATACATAGATGCATACATATCCTTATTCTTATGCACATGTAAGCAGATTTTGACTTTAGTAGGATGCTTTTGGCAATAGGAAAAGCCAATCCGAAGCCGACAAAGTCACATGTTAGCAACGTACATATGTACATACAAAGTTCTTTACGTAATTTAAAGACTTAACACATAGTTAAAGTTATACCCCCTAAGAAAATGATAACTAAATAATATGCACTGATATCGATAGCAATTAAAGTGGTCGATAACATAAGCGATTGTAATACCGATGATAATATCCATANAGGTAATAAGATAGATAAGGATGATGAAATCGAAAAGTCAAGCGAAGGAAAACAAAAGCTTTAAAGATGCTATTGATGAGGATAATAATGACAATATCGATAACGACAACGCTGACGATGACGATGACGATGACGATGACGATGACGATGACGATGA
>NW_016209496.1:0-1953 GCF_001687245.7 Rhagoletis zephyria
ACACTTGACCGGCGCTCAAAGGCGTCGTCCGGCATTCGAGTGAGGGGCAGGGAAGCTGGCGGCACATGCAGCCGGCACATGTCGCGTGCGTGCAACGCAAATGTGCTGCAACTCCATGGCAAGCAGGAGAAGGAAGCTCAGAGTGTGCCGCACTATGCGTCGTTAGCTGTTTGTGTGCTGGGGGACAGGGCATGCGGGGACAGGCGAAATATGATAGCACTGCGGCAAATGGCCAAAGCAAGCAAAAAGTTTCGCCGCTCAGCTCCATTTGTGCGCTTGTATATATGCTCGTCAAAGACAAATTGTGTATAAACATGAAGAACGCTGCAGCTGAGTTACTCACTCTCTGCTCTACTTGCCGCTGCAGTTATTGCCGTGTTGCATGCTTCGTTGGCTGCTTCCGCTTTCACAGCCGGAACCATTTAAATTGTAGCGCCATTTGCGGCAATTTCTTGCACATTAAGTGGAAATTTTATTTTCTCAGGCATTCTTGAGTTGCTTCTTATGAAATTTTTCTTTTTTTTTTAGAGGTTTCACTGCAATCTAGAAAATCCATCAAAGGTTATTGCGGCCGAAAGACTGCGCAATGAGAATGGAAGCCTAATCGCGCGTAATCAGCACCCACTCATGCAGCAAAGTAAATACATATGTACGTACATAAGTGGTAGGGGCATCCTTGGCAGCTGGTCGAAATAAAAATGTCGGAGTTGTTGTTGCTGCTCGAATT
Organism: Rhagoletis zephyria; assembly: GCF_001687245.7. Taxonomy (NCBI): domain Eukaryota; kingdom Metazoa; phylum Arthropoda; class Insecta; order Diptera; family Tephritidae; genus Rhagoletis; species Rhagoletis zephyria. Next base: position 728 of record NW_016209496.1, read on the forward strand.
AACTACTTATCTGTTTTGATCGGCGCTGCATGATCAACCGCCTGATGCACCGCCGCTGGCTGGCTGGCTTGCTGGCTTGGTGGCTTAATGTATTTATAATTGCTGCTTGTGGCATGTCCAACTGTCAAGCGGCCAAACCAGCAAAAACTTCAGCGCACCAATCGGATGACGAATGGAAAAAAGTGTTATTTGTGCAAGTAGCTGGACAGACGATTTCATTGATGCGCCCAGGCAGTCAGACATTCATTGAGTTATTTCTACCGCGCCGCTATGAACGCTCAAACAAGAAAACTCACACGGCAATTCTTGTAGTTGGTGCCGAGAAATCGGAAGCTATAGGCGACGGCAAGAATAAAGTATGTAATAAAATGCAATAATAAAAACAAAAACTACAAGTGAAGTGGCAACAGCCTGCTCTNCAACACATTTCATTAATGGATCTCGGTTAACCTCGAAATGTTTCCCAATTACGCTAACATTACAACAATTGGGCTAACATTAAATATTTATATCCATATGTTTGTAAAGATTTTCTATTGTATTTCAAATTTTTTTTTTCTTCCGAAAATCGAAATAAAAGTGCTCAAGATGCCATTCCAGCCTGGAAGTGTTGTGTTTGAAATGTTAAAAAAATTTAGAAACAGCTGTTATAGTGGTAAAACTAAGTCATGTATCATTCTTCACAGAGACGACATTGTGTTATGACCAAAATGTTAAATAATCTGAACACGTATTTATATATACTCGTTTATAAAATTTCAAATATTGAAAATTTTTTTTAAGGGTGTACCCTATGAGCCCCTTTTCTAGCTGCCGTTCGAAGATGGCAAGTATTAAAACTTACTAAGGTTTGGCTTAGGTGGATAAAGTTCCGTTTGAGGTGGTTTTCACACTTTCTTCAAATGACGGAGAAGTGTTTCCTTACCCAGTTACATATACTTATCTAATCACAGAGTGCCTATTCGGTAGATTTCAGCAAATTGCAATAAGGTCTGGGGCGTTTTGCTTTTTATCATATTTATACAGACCTTATTCTTAAGCATGCCGATTCAAATTAATAAAAATCAATTTATTCTGTTTTTTATAAATTCAAATATCCTCGTTCAAGCCACGTTAATATTCTTGTTCTTATTCTCTAATTGCAGCTGTGTCCAGCGTTGCCGTCTCGCTTAGATAGAGCAAAATTGATTAATTTTTCTTAACTGTTTAAATGTTATAATTTTCTT
>NW_016209497.1:0-1953 GCF_001687245.7 Rhagoletis zephyria
TGTGAATATATGGACGAAATTTCGGAGACCTTAATTCATCGGTGCCCTTTGAATGACATTTTTAAGGCGTTTTTTAGGTTAGGTTTGTATGGGCGGTGTGCTTTAAAAGAAAAAAAATCACATCCGTTTTTTTCTTGATTTATGTCCTGAGAGATTACATACGAAAAATTATAGCCCTACGCCTACTCCTTCTAATTTTCTCCAAACAATGTATGAGGCTAACCACTGTGCGCCGTGATCTGTATGACTCTCACTACATGATTGCTGGTAGTGTTCTTAAAAAGGTAATATTCGACAGCCAGTTTTATTTTAATAGTCACCAATTTTATTATTTTGAAGTCGTAGCCTGCTTTAGCCTTCGTTAGATGAAATACCTCCGAATTTTCTGATCCATGTACCTTTACAGGGCAGTTCTGGCTAAGAAAGTAAATAGCCTTTCGTAAGACAAATGAAAGACAGATGGCAAGATAGCTCGAAAGACTTTTGTTTTTCAAGCACAAGAGTCTTAGAAAAAAGCTCTCTTATTCACCACTCGTGGTGAAAAGTTATTTTGAGAGAAAGCACTTGTATGTCATTTAGCTCGCGCCGCTCCATTGAGTGACCGGCATGTGGAGACTCCCCACATGATAACACTCTTAACATGCCAGATCAATCCCACTCAACTGAGTCTGTCCCTAGGGTAGGGGGTGTTAGTTGAATGAGGTTTTGAAGGCATGCGAAGAGATGTCTCGAGTCGTGGGGTGTCTCTCCGCATGCCGAGCGCTGGTTGAGCACATCTGCATCGAAGCTGGGCAATGGTGGTGCGAGTCTCCCGAGGCAGGCGAAGCTCTGTCTCATCCTTGTCAGGTGATTGTGACCCAAAACGCCATTCACAGGTCCAGCGTCGATGTAAGTCGAGACCGACTCCCAGGCCATTTATGGCCTTTCGGTATGCTGTACAGATGTGTTTTTGTAAGTCTGTTGCTTTGTCCACTGCGTCCTGCTGGTTCCCGGCACCAGACGGGCNTTTGTTTTTGTCCCGGATGTTGTCGGTTAGAGACTTGAGCATTTTGTTGCGGCTCTGTATTCTATTGATAATTGCGTTGTATGTCTAAGCTCCTTCGTCCAGGTCGTAAAAAGGATTGCCGAGCATTTTGCTGGGGAGTGGATTAGGCTCCTTGCAGTGAAGAAGAGAGCAAGTTCAGAGAGGTAGCCATTAGGTTCATTACAGGATGCCAATCTCGAAAAATCCTCAACTCCGGTAGCGGCGATAGGACACCTCCTTGTGGGACACCTTGCTCAATTCTTCAAAAAGCTACTGACGACTGCCGACCACCGTGCCACCGCTTGAATCCATGTACGAGATAAGAGGCCCCTATGTCCACGCTACTAGAAAACATAGGGTGTCGAACGTCTTAGATAAATCCAACACTACTGGTTCTTATCTCCCACAGGGGCGGTTATGGTTAAAGCCACGTTTTATTTGGAAGTTTGTGGCAGGTCAAGGTCTCAAACCCTGTTCTAAAATACTCGTTGGGAACTCTCTGAAGTAGAAATGAATCACCTGCTGTACTTTAACGACAACAAGAAAGTTGCTGAATATACCGCAATGAATACTCAGCAAAATCCCAATGAGTTCTCATTTGAAGCCAAACTTACCTAGAAAATAATTTCGCAGTTGTTTGTCCTATAGACCATAAATTCCCTGAATTATTGAATGGAACCAGAAATGATTTGTTTGTTAAATACACTTGCTCCGTTTTATTCGAATGATTTCATTTGATGCATCATTATTGAGTACTTATTTGCTTATATTTAGACTTGGATAATACATGTTTAATTGATAAAACTGTTTTCCGTAAATGTATGGGTTTACATAGTCTTATGCTAGATTAATAATTTACGAAATAAATTAAGTTTATAGGGATATTAGAATTATTGAGCTTGGTGTGTACAATTCTTTTTAAAATAATA
>NW_016209498.1:0-1953 GCF_001687245.7 Rhagoletis zephyria
AGAAATCATGCCTCCGCCAAAAATGTGAAAATCGTAATTACTTTAGAAATGGGTGCTGCAAAAAAAACACATTTGAAAATTACCAAAAAAATGGAATGAGAAAAATTTCCATGAATTTTTGTGTGCCGCCACCACAACACTTTTTTTATATATTTTTATTAAAAAACAAAAAAAAACATTTCCCCAGCTATTCAAAATGTCGTTAAAGCGTAAACCAGACGTATGAGTTACCAAAGAATTTTGATGGCGAAAAGCAAACATCCATCAAAGTAGGGGCGACACAAATACATGAATAACTAATGGGGTCGCAGCAGCACCAGGCTAGGCATGAATGATGAAATACACGTTAGAGTAGCGTCGCGAAAAAGGCATAATAAATGAGGATTCCTACGGGTAGCCGAAAATGGCAAAAAGTCGCCAAATCAAAAAAAAAATTAAGTAACAACTACGATGAGAAAAGGAGTAAGCTAGCGAGCGAAAAGTCAGCCGGTCTGGCGAACAAGACACATACAACCCAGTCAAATGGTAGAAGCGAGCGAAGCAGCAGACAATTAACCAGCCAACCTTTGAGGCAACACAGAGCAATGTTGCGCAGGCACGTATGCACAACATTTCTATGCATACACGCATACATATACATATGTATGTATGTATATACTTTTTTAATCAAAATTCTCTTAAATAATTAATATGCAAATTGCTTGGCAGCAAATAACTCTTTGAAGCTGAGCGCGGCGTGCACACACAAATAAGGCGACGGTGGCAGGCATGCTGTGGGATAAGGCGGTTATAGTTGCATGTACGAGTAGTATGTATGTATTTGTATGTTTTTGGAAATGCTCGAAAATATGCTCTGTGCATGAACAAATTTGCTTTTCCATGTTTCATACATATGTATGTATGTATGTATGTATGCCACGAGTGCGTAAGCTCAATAACAACTGCGCGAATATTGGATGGCAATGGAACACAGATGGATCGAGTAAGCAAACGAACAAATTACGACGTAAAGGCAAAAGCCACATTCGTCCTTTGAGCTGCATATGGCAAAATGTCATACCAAATATGCAGCTTGAGTTTGTCGACATCTTTGGTGATGTTGCGTGCGCGAGAGAGAGGAGAATTAACCCATTTTGTGTAGTTGAAATTAAAGTGTAGTATATACATACTAGCGGCAACCTGATGATGATCAGAGGTTGCTTGAGAGCAAACAAATGCCTGGAAAAATTTAGAATAAAACTAAAAAAGGAGTGTAATATCCGATAACGCCTTTGGTCACAAATATTGGTAAGTGGGTAAGCAATTAAGCGCATCAGCGAGAGGCGTTTACGGAGAGAAAGAACTTAAAACGAGTCAAGTTTTCGAAAAAAAAGAGAATCTCGGCAACAATGCGCAATTAAGCAAATTATGCACTTAAATGGGAGGCAATTATGCATGAAGCACTTAAGACCATCTTGAGCAAATAAGAATTTTTTATGAGATTTTACAGAAAACATCAAAGTAAAGTAAAAAATATGTATAAGCGGTGAAATCCACTTAAGTGCCTAACCCGCTCAAGTAAACCATATATTTGCGCTTGGTCAAAAATATTGACAATTTTTCAGAGAGATGCAAAGCCAAAGCCACTAAGCGATTGAAGCAGTTAAGTGCATGGGCGAGAAGCGTTTATGGAGAGAAAATAACTTAAAAGGGGTAAAGTTTTATCAGCTTTCACAAAAAAGCAGAATTTGCGTAGCATTGCGCAATAAAGCAGAGGTGATTTTTTAGAAAAAATATTTAAAAAAAAAACTCTCATTTTATTTATAAAAAAATCGATTTTTGGAGGTCGTCTTCAAATCGATCCAGCCCACGTAAATTTTAATATTTAAAAAAAAAATTATATTTCGGCGGAAGTTTTAAAATAAAATAAATTTTATATTTCCGATGGAAAAACAGTAACGATTTTTCTCGAAA
>NW_016209499.1:0-1953 GCF_001687245.7 Rhagoletis zephyria
CATCACAATCGAGTTTTGGCTGTTCCGTTACGGCAGATGGCGCCCCGGTTGGGGAAAACGATGAAAAAAATGTGAAAAAAGAGGAGAGTGAGAAGCGAGTCGCCGCCGCCGCCGCCAGTCATTGTTCATCGCGTCACCGGGCAAGCTTACAAGCAAACGAGCCCGCTCCTCAGCCGCCGTCGCCGCCGTCGCCGCCGCTACACCTTTCAGCCTGCTCCCGCCAGGCCAGACCAGGCCAACGCGACCATCACCACCCGAAAGAGAAGAGGTCTCAGTCCGCAGTCCATTCACTTTCATCCCCTCACCCTTTCACCTTGCTCTTCCCTTCACCCCCACCACCACCACCACCTCGCTATCTCAATCACCATCACCTGCAGTTTATTTCGAAGCAAGGAGAGCAACGATCACCACCAGCACCAGCACCAGCACCAGCAGTAGCACTGTGTCAGCAGCAGATGATGGCAACAGCGGCCTATGACGGACACTCCTCGAAGCGGCTGAAGACCGAGCAAGTGAGTAGTAGTGTGTGTTGATCTGACTCTGTCTGTGTGTGTGTATGTGTGTGTTGATAGCAAGGGGTGAGAGCAGGACTAGATCGTTGTTGCTGCCGCTGCCGCTGCTGCGCACCATCACCGGTCCACCACCACCATCCATTTCCAGCCAGCAACTGCGATGGTGTGTGTTTACCACCCCGTTATCACCCCCACCAGTTCTACTTTTGCCAACGTTCACTTATTCTATTGTTCTCTTCCCTCTCTCACTCTCGCTCTCTAGGATCGTAACTTTGGCAACAACAACTACTTCGGCCACTCTAACTCACGATACTCCGGCGTTCCAAGGTGTGTGCTCTTGTGCAGTTTCGGCAAAAGCAGCACCTCGGTGTTGTGTTTGCCTATGATCATCACCGCTGTGTTGTGGTGCTTGTTTGTTTGCCTGTCTGTCTCTCATCCCACTCACCCCCTTGTATCCTCTCTTTCTCTCTCTCAACCAGGGATGACGATCGAATGAATCACATACTACTGCTTACGGTCATCAACCCGGCGTATCCCATCACATGCGTACGTATTTCCATTCTATTTTGCTGCACCAGTATATAATTGTAACGCTTTCCCTCCTCTCTCTCACAGGATGTGATCCACCAGATATGCTCGCCCAGCGGCAAGGTCCTGCGTATTGTCATTTTCAAGAAGAACGGCATCCAGGCGATGGTGGAGTTTGACTCTACCGATTCGGCGAAGCGCGCCAAGCACGCCCTCAACGGCTGTGACATCTACTCGGGCTGCTGTACGCTTCGCGTGGAGTACGCAAAGGTATTTCATTCAGGTTGCCGCCCAGTGTTGTCTGTTTCGCAACTCTCGCTCTCTCAGTCAGTCTGTCAGTCAGTCCACCACGACCACTTCCCAATCTCTTTCTAATTCTATTTCTAACTGTCCACCACTACCGATAAATATCATAACCACAAAAAGCCACCAGTACCAACAAACTGACATGACCTCTCAGAGCTGATCATTATCTAGGATTCTCTCTTTTTAACTCTAAGCGCTCTCACCTAGTATTATTTACCTACCTTCTTTGATTAATGTCTCTTTTCTTGTTGTCTCTCTTTTTCGCTCTCTCTCTCATACACTCTCGCGCCAAATTACTCACAAACCAATCGCGAACAATACACCACCACTATCATCACCAACAACCATACCACCACCAATTCCACCACCACCACGACCACAAACCCAAATTCACTTGACAACCAATTGCCGTTTGTCAATTGTGCTCACTCTTACTCATTCCAACAACATTCAACATCCAACATTCAATCCTTACTTTCTCTCACTCACTTACTTTCTGACACAAGCCCGTTCGACTGAACGTGTACAAGAATGATCACGAAAGCTTCGACTACACAAATCCGGCTTTAGGTGAGAGAACACACTTTACTTTTCACTTTAGTTTTCA
>NW_016209500.1:0-1953 GCF_001687245.7 Rhagoletis zephyria
ACCTACAGTTTTACGCCGACCCGAAAGGCGAATGCATTTTTAGGAGAAGTTGTTTTTCAAGACAGAAATACATTCGGAGGTTTCCCACTGCCTGCCGAGAAGCGCGGCCGCTGTGTAACTTTATTATTTCAACTTTAAATCAATTTTACATACTTTTCGGTGAAAGTTCGGCTCATGTACTTAACTACAAAACCTCTACAGAATATCAGAAAATCGCAATCAACATTTTCTTGATTACGATTACGTTAATTGTAATCATAATATTTTTAGGACTGTAATTGTAATCTTAACATTTTTAGGATTACAATTAAAGTATTCGTAATCATAATTTTCATGGTTACAATAACTGTTACTGTAATCTTAAAATTTTTAGGATTACAATTACGGTATTCGTAATCATGTTTTCCATGATTTTGATTACAGTAATCATAGTCCCTAATTTTTAAGATTACAATTATTATAATCATAATGGTAACATTTATTAATACAACTCAAGTAGTCGTAATCGTATATAATTTAAGGATTACAAGTACGCAATCGTAATTGAAATGTAATCGTAATCAAACATTACCCAGCTCTGATAGGTATGTATATTTAAATGATTGCTTACAACTACATATGGGCATTTCCAGCAGAAGGTCTACCGCGAAAAAAATAAAAATCATTTTTCTTATTATTAACTTATGTATGGGTCAATTGGGCAGCATTTTAAAAATATATGTACACTGGTTATGTAAGCAGAAACATATTTGCGAAAAATGGCTTCGCTAGGTGGCGCGCCATGGCGTCAGGGTCGAAATATTTCCAAAATCTGCATTTATTAACCGATTTTTTTTTTAATTTTTGTATTTAGCTAAAAAAAGTAAGGCATAGATTTGCAAGAAATTGAACAGGTAGGTGGCGTTGAAGTCAAATTAAAAAATAAATTCGACATGAAATGTATGTTGTATTTGCGTTACGAATTCGTGTAAAAATAATATTAATAAAAAATTGAATATAAATTTGAGTAATGTAACGCTATATAACATCCCGTCAGATATTTCGGCTGATAAAAAGCAAGTAATTTTTAAGCAAAAAACAAAACCGACTTCAATTCCCATATACAAATTTAAGATTGTCGTTAATTTCTTCAAGATCCAATGTTCGAATCTAAGCCAAATTAGTATGGGACCCCCCTTGAGGTACCACCTTTCCTTTGAAAAAAGAATTATAGAAATCGGTTTACGTGATCTAAAGTTATGCGATAACTTATATAAAAAAAGTAAGTACGGCCACACTGGAGAAGTGAATCATACGTTAAAGATCTACTTTGCCTCATAACCAGGGACGTGAACCGGATGAAAAATTTGGTCGGTTCGGTTCAACGGTTCGAACCGTTTTTGCACTTTTGGATTGTTTCGTCAAAGCGATTTTTTTTTTNTTCGTAAAACAAAAAATAACGCGCAAATTTAAGTGTCAAATGTCAAGTGCAACAACGCGCAAGGTTAAGGGTCAAGTGAGATGTGCTGCCTTTACATTTGATATTGTCACATGGTCATGGTAGGTATTACCATGTATAACAAAAAGAAAAAAAATTAGGTACATTTATCTATTGAAAAGTGATTGAAACGAACCTTTAAACCTTTAAAGAAAGTGGTTCGGTTTTCAGTTCGGATCAAACATTTTTGGAAAAATTCGGTTCGGTTAATGGTTCAGTTAATTAATAGAAAAAAACGGTTTTCCGGTTCAAAACCGGTTCATGTCCCTGATTATAATAGCGATCTTTTAGTTTTTTTAACTATAATATTATTGATTTTTCAATGTGGATCTTGGCTTATACACCACCCTAATGTTCCGGGAGAGGTTATGACCAGCGTAGCCAGGTTGACGTTTTTAACGTCATTTGGACGTTTTTTGTATCTTGCTGACGTTCGGACGTTTTTTGTGTAAAAAATTACGTTTTTTAACTTCCCA
>NW_016209501.1:0-1953 GCF_001687245.7 Rhagoletis zephyria
CTAGTCCCTGGACTTTATTAATCTTTCTTCTCCATGCCCTCAGGCTTTGTAACCTCCGCCATCTAAAGCCATATCAACTAGGTCTACATCTAAAAATAATAACGTCAATTAAACCGTTGATTTAACAGTGTTGCCATCAACATCTGAAGCTGCACTGTCTAACTTAGTTCCTCCGAATAATTCGNGAATTTAAATGTGTTCGTGCACAGGCTGGAAAGAGTTATATTTATTTAGCTCTTTGCTACATCCCTCCTAATTCTGCCGTAGCAATATATATGCAGCTAGTTTCTTTACTTGAGACCAGGGCTGCCAATTTAGCTTTTTTCCCGTCATATCTGGCTTTTTCGAAGTCCATTTAGCGGCAGGGAATGAGAAATTGCGGGAAGCGGGAAATCCAGCTTTTTGAGAAATTTTTTCACGTATTATTAGCTTTATTCCTCATACAATATAGTACATACATATGTATTTAAAATTACCAGATAATTTCGATACGATTGAACAAGATAATCGACCCTATTATAGTTTCGACGTCGATGCCAAAAAGTATTCCTCATCAGTGCAACTGCGGTATAGCTGACCACAGTAATTTTGCGAGGAACACATTTCCACAAAATAAAAAAAATGTGGTCAGCGTAGCCTGGCGTTTGACTTGTGAGTGCTAGTTTTTGCAAAAACTCGAAACCGTCGGAAACCATGGATTAATATAAGTAGTAATACAATGTAATTTTGGGCAGAAGCTCAAACATATACGAATGCAGGTGGCAACCAATTCTTTTCTGATCTGGCGAAATTTGCTCTTCATTTACTTTCACTTCCTTGGTTTAATGCAGACCTGGAACTTTACTCAGTCAGTTTAACTTGGTGAAAACTACTTTTATTCTTATTTCTCATATCTAATGAACTTCGATCCCAGCTGTATTATTCGATTGCACGGTTCAACAATATTTGGTCGTATTTTATCTCAAACACGGGACTGCCCTCATCTTATTGATTTTCTGATGCTGATTTGAAGTTCATTTACAAAATTCTTCTAGCACATCCAATTTTTTGAGAAAAAAAACTGACGAAGTATCGAAAAATGGCAAAAATGGATAATTTACAAAAAATTTTAAAAATCGAATAGTTCTTCCGAAGAAAAAAGCCACATATTAACGAAAATCCAATTTGTCTGATGGATCTACCTCATATCGATAGATTAAGTAGAAAGGGATGAAAAATTAAAAAAACTTTAGCGGAGAACGTGGGGAATGATTACACCACACCAAAGCAACTATGGAGAAGCAGTCGCGGTTGCCACTTACTCATTTTTTTGTGTACCAAAACTTGTACCAAAATGCAAAAAATGTACCTAAATTGGTTTAAGCTATATATTTAATTATTCAGATATTTTAAAAATACACCTTGCTTATACATATATGTAGTTATATAGCAATCTCTGAGTACTCTATGAACCTGTTTATAATGCTGGAACATACGTGGAACGATTTTCCGTAATCCCATGTCAAATTTGGTTTGGAGACAAATCGGTGGTCCTATTCCTTTCCCTGAAAGAAACACCGCTAACGAAAATGAGTTACCCTTTAGAAATTATTACCTTGTAGGGCTACTGGAAGGACAATTTCGGTGTCATTTTATCTGTGAGTTTAACGAAGGATCCTCACAGATTTGTTTTAAAACTATCAAGAGTCACCAAGTTGATGATACACAAATCGCTTCAGCAAGCTTCATTCCCAATTAGTATGGTATGTGAAGATTAGAGTGCAAGCTGATAGCCTTTTATGGGTCATCCACATTCAAGCAAAATCTAAGGCCATGACAAGAAGGTATTCCTAATGCAAGCATGAGATTCTGGAAAACCAGGCAAGCGTGAGGAACCACAATGTGTTACTGAATTAGCAGATTTCCCTGATTGATATATACGTTGGACTTCATATAAAGGCTTGGCCTTAAGAT
>NW_016209502.1:0-1953 GCF_001687245.7 Rhagoletis zephyria
CAAGTTTTAATTTGGCAATGTTAACCAATTTTTGTTTGATTTTTTCTCAGTGCAACTCTAGTTGAAAGAACATGTCTCTTCAAATAAAAGTTTTATTTCTTTTGTGAGCCTAAGTTGTAATCTATTGAAAAAATGTGGACAATTGTTTAGCAATTAAGCGTGTTCGTTTCGAAAGTCAGCAAGAATTAGCAAGCAACAAAATTCCAGAGAACTAAGTACCTTACTATCTCAAAGAGCGAAACAAAAAAATGTTTGCGCGAACAGAAATTTGCAGAAATTTACAAGTTTTACTGCCAGCTGGAGTTAACGGTTGCATTTCAAACATAATATATATTTTTTTCAATTATTTCAAGTGGGCAGCGTTTCCAAATGAATGTCAAAATTGCGCTCTTTCCATTGCGCTCTCTCGATTTCGTAATAACTTCTACAAGCTTGTACAAGTTATTTGCCGCGCGAACGCTTCCATTATGTCAATAAGCAATTTTCCGGTTAAAATGTGTAAACACATGAGGTGATCAGTCAATACAACGTTACTCGCACTGAGACCAATCAACATCGGTGAGTTCGTGTTGTTTTGTTAAATGGTGTTAATAGTGCCCCTATGCACATTAGAGTGGATCGAAAAGTTTGGCCAATAAATTTGCCGCAAATTATTTTTAAGCGCTCTAATGAAGACAACTGTCATTGATATTGTTATGACCTACTGAGAGCGAGACAATGATGAAACAATGTTATATTATGTTTTAGGCGCAGTAATCATGACCATAGTCATACGTTTGTACTAAAACTGATAGAAATGCTCTTAGAACTTTCTTTTGGAATTTTCCTTAAATAAAATATATGGGCGCGGCAAAAATGGATGAACTAATCAAAAAATTTCCGTGCAGTTAACAATTTGTTGTCTCACAATAATTACGTGTTATCGAAATGATATGTATTTTATTTACTTTCTTTAGAACTTTTCATACAAAATAATTTTTGACATAACCTTCAATTTTTATTTTCAAAGTAAAAACAAAATATTGTTCCTGATATATTTCCCAAAATGGAGTCTTAAAGCGTTCATGAAATTTGCTCATTTTTTATGAAAAGCAGTAAAAATCATAGTGAGATTATTGAGCCTATTTTTCCCTTCATATAACGACCGAGCCTATTAAAAATATGTATGTATGAGCGAGTGAGTGTTAGCGTTTCGGTGAGAAACTATTGAAATATTCAGTACCAACATTGGAAAATATGGAAAAATAAACGCAATGCAAACATTGTTTTTCCGCCTAAAGTGAAATAAGAGAATTTTGCCAGCTACAGTTTCCAAAGGCATTTCATTTATTTTTGTAGTGTTTGTAAACGCAGACCGGCTATTTCTCTATAAACCTAAACAATTTCATAACTTGCGAGGCAGTGCACAGTGGGCCAAACTAAAGAGAAAGTGGCCAAAATTTTTTTTTGACTATATAAACGTGAAAAAATCAGACGGTATAGCTTATTATCTAAATCCGCGGTAATAAGAAAAGTACCAGGTGTCCAAAAATTATGAAAAATCCGAGAAGGCACGTACTTTGAATTTTTTGAAGTTTTGACAGCTTTAAACGTATTAACAACTCAACGGATTTATTCTATTTTCTCACATTCTACTTGGCATTCTCGGAGGAAAGTTTCTGGAAAAAATAGAAAAATCAGGGTTGCCAGATAAATGAAAAACTATAATTATTCAAAAGCTCCACAGCATAATTAAATTTCTATAGTAAAACTAGAAACGTTTGCAGAGATTAAAAAAATATGTTGGAGTGGGGTTGCCACCTTTCTAAAAAGTTACAATTACGTTTATTAAAAAATGAATGCTTATTTAATATCACAATATGGGTATCAAACGGAACGAGTTTGAGCCCTATCTATCAACTAAGGCTATCATTTTAATTATTTCATTTATATTATTTAAAGAAATAAAAAACG
>NW_016209503.1:0-716 GCF_001687245.7 Rhagoletis zephyria
AGTTGGTTGGTTGGGAGCAAATTGTCAAATTCAAGGGGAATAATGCACACGGAAATTGTTCTTAGCGGTTTGGCGGTTTGAGAATAAAAACAAAAACGAAGATGCCTAGAGATAAAAGGATGAGGATGAAAAACGATATTGTTATCGATATAAAACTCGATATTTTTATCGATATAATAATCGATATGGCTATCGACAAAATAATCGATATTGTTATCGATACTTTTATTGATTAAATAACCGCTATTGTAATCGATTTAATAATCAATATAATAATCGATATTGTTATCGATACAATAATGGATATTGATATCGGTATAATAATCGATTAAATAATTGATTTTGTTATCGATTTAGTCATTTATATTGTTAACGATATGTACAATAATCGATACTGATGATTGTTATATTTATCGATGAGTTAATCGAATTTACAATCGTTGTATATTTCTATATGTTTATGGATATTGTTATCGGTATTTTTATCGACACAGTTATCAACAGGGTTATCGACGTACTAATCGGGACATGGAATATGATCACATTACATGATATCACATCACATGCTATCACATGATATGAAGAGACATCACATTTTATTACATCATATAATATGATGTCACATCACACGATATCACGTGACATAACATTATATGATATGACATCACATTATATGGCATGACATCACATGACTTGACATCACATGATATGACATC
>NW_016209503.1:728-966 GCF_001687245.7 Rhagoletis zephyria
ACATCATATGACATGACATCAGAGGATATGACAACACATGACATGACATCCTATCACATCACATAAAATCACGTCACATCTTATCACGTCATCTCACCTCATCTCATCTACGTGAATAGAAAAAGAAAAGGATAAAAACAAAGATGAAGACCAAGGTAAAGTTGGTTGAAAATCGTGGTTTAAAAATTTCCATAATTGTGTATGGTTGTTTTTGCAACCTGTTCAATTTAAGCTGTTT
>NW_016209503.1:1159-1270 GCF_001687245.7 Rhagoletis zephyria
AAAAAAATGCAAAAGTGAAGGCAAAGACGAAAATTGAGATAAAGGCGAAAATTGAGACAATGAGAAATACATAAGAATTAGGTTAACAGAGTTGAAATTTTCCGATAGGAA
>NW_016209503.1:1348-1606 GCF_001687245.7 Rhagoletis zephyria
ATTTAGTTATCGCAACGTATCGAATTATTCAAACTGATCAATGTTTCCTGAGTTGTCGAAATTTATAGACACAGAAACTTAGTTATCCAAATTTACGGATGGTTATCGAGCTATAAAGGTGTGAGATTAACGAAATTTGTCAAGTTAAAGATGTGTATCAAGTTATCGATATTTATTGAATTGTCATTATTTATAGACTTAACGAAATTTATCGAGGTGTCGTAATGCATGGAGTTCTTTCAACTTACAGAGTTATCG
>NW_016209503.1:1781-1953 GCF_001687245.7 Rhagoletis zephyria
TTTTTGTGTTCTTGAAATTCATCGAACTATCGATATGTATCAAATCATTGAAATTTATCGATAAACTTGAATGTATTGGGTCAATTCCAAGTCCTGCTGAAGTCCTCCAAAGACCTTCTCAGACAAAAAAAAATTAGTTACGTTTTAGCAGAAGATTTTCCGGTTAGTTAAT
>NW_016209504.1:0-1953 GCF_001687245.7 Rhagoletis zephyria
ACAACCATCAGCAGCAGCAATATCCAGTGTTCCTGGTCAACAACAACAACAAAATCCACTGAGCAATTGAAAGCAAAGGAGAGAATTGACACCAGCCCTCTTGATTGATTTGCCTTGTCGCCTCCATCACATCACACACTCAGCCAAGCTGGCCAGTGGCCACCTTGTGTGCACCACACAGTGTTCACTGCAGTTTGTACATTCTCCTTCCCCCCTCCCAGCTCATGGTCATAATGGTCAACATACACACACTCATGCACTCAAAAGGACTGATTTATAATTCATGTTGCTGCCCCTATGACAATGCAGCTATAAATAATGTGTTCTCTGTCCTCCGAAGGCATTGGATAACACACACACATTCACAGTGCACACTCCAGTGAAGCAGTGCAAGTGCTAGTGCTCACCAGATGATCGTGAGTACAGCCAGTTCAGTACTCCTGCCTGCCTGCCTGTGTGTGTGTCAGTGTCAGCACTGGTTAATTCAATTCAGAGCCAAGGAGCCAGCTCCAGAACCACTATCAACATCAAAAGGAATTTGTTCTTTATTCCTCCCTTTTTTCTTTTCGAGAAACGAGTGCAGTAAATGAAGTGCATAAACAAACATTAGCAAGCAGGCAGAAAAACACGACCAATTTGACTGTCGCTGTACGCAGAAGTAATAGCGATTGCTGTCCAATCTAGTTTAAAGTAGAAAATTGGCAGTCAGTGTGTGGCCAGTTAGGTCCGACCAACACAACTGATTAAATTAGTCGTATTTAAATTTCAATTAAGTCTTATCGGTGCCAAAGGAGAGGCAAATTGAAAGCGCCAAATGGAGGCGCACTATTAAGTTGTGGTTAAGAGAAAGTGACAGCAACAGCAACAGCAGCAGCAGCAGCCCTCGTCTCTTTTCCTCATGTCCTAATGGCGCCCACATCGTCGATTCGATATGTTCACATTAGGCGAAATGTGCTCAAACATGTTTGTCTGTCTGTGTGTGTGTTGATAGTCTGAACAAACCAGAATCACAAGCACACAAGCACACACACAAACAGACAAATAAATTGGAACAGATAGCGCAGTCAAAGTGGCAGCAGCAACAGCGGCAGAAGATTCGTGTACAGCTGCCGATGCTGTAAGCTGGCAGTGGGAAATTGGAAAAGAAACTAGACATTGAAGAGGAAAAATTGGTGTCTGTGTGTGTCTGTGTGCAAACAACAGGGTGAGTGCACTGTGTGTGTGTCTGCGCGAATTAATATCCATTAAACTGTGCCTTGTTGTTGTTGTTGTTGTTGGCTGACTCCAGAACACATAGTACCCGGTGAAAAAGATAGCACAACATCCAAGAAAGTACTGCGGAAAACTCCTCTGTCTTAAGTGAAACAGAACTCATCAGAGCTCTGGTAAAATGGTAATACGAGGAGGATTAGGAGAATGAAGAGAAGGAGNAGCACAATGCAAACAAAGTACGCGTGAAAGTGAAAGTGACTGCACTGCAGAGCTGATTGAATCGAGTGAGAAAAAAGAGTGCACTACGTTCTACTCAAACTGTCTAACTGACTGACTGAGTGACTGCATTGCATTGTCAGTTCAATCACGAGCAAATCGAACACGAAAGAAAAAGAATAAAAAGAAGAAATGAATCCAAACGCATCAACGACGGCTGCGATAACAAAACCGCCACACTAGACAACGTAGTGAACACGCCGAGATTAACCAAAACAAGAGCAAAAAAGAGAAAGAAAGCTGGAAACTTGGCCGAAATTGGCGTCAAGAGAAAGAAGAAGCAGAAAAGGAATATAATGCGGCATGCAAGTCACTCATTCACTCACTCACTCACTCACTCATTCATTCATTCATTGCCACCGTCTACTGTCAGTCTGCTGGATCATTTCTCTGTCGGCGTCTACAGAGAGAAAGTGAGAGAGAAAGTTTTAGGTGCGTGTAGAAGCTCAATCAAAAGAGGATTTT
>NW_016209505.1:0-1953 GCF_001687245.7 Rhagoletis zephyria
TATACAAAAAATAAATCTACCTGCGTTACAGCACGTCGGGAGACGGAGAAGGGGGAGCCGGGGGGCCGCGGCGTAGCGTGACGTGGTGTGCGCGCCGGTCGCGCGGGGTACCGCGAAGCTAAGCAAATTTAATGTTTGAAAGAGAAATAATGTCAATTGATTTTATTTCGTTTTTAAAATGGTAATAATGTCAATTGACTTTATTTCCCACCAGAGTGGGAAATAAAGTCAATTGACCTTATTTCCGTTGATCTTATTACCTGTCACCGNCACCGTTATAACAGTTCTTCCCCAAAATACTCTATATGGTGGCAATCGCTCACCTCCATTGACAACCGCATGTTAAAGTTGCCGGTCGTTTTCATACATAAAAACCGGAACTTAGACCGGTATGTTATTACCGGTAGGTAATATGTCAAGCACCACTACTTTTGACTGCAGGGTATTTTCATTTAGTTTTGCACAAGAGCTTCTCATAGTTTTACAGGAAGCTAAAACTTTCCTCCTCTCAACTACTTATACGAGTATTTGAATTACGCTCTCGATGTTATTTTTTTTTAAGTGAAACTTCCTTAGCGGCGATTGATTGGTTGGGAGTAAATTGGCAAATTTAACCGAAATTTCACACGGAAATCGTTGCAACAACGACGGAAACAAGTGCTTCTTAAATCTATGCATAGGAAATTAATTTAACAAAAACTTGCTAATAAAAGGTTAAATAATAAGACTTAGATAAAAACCAATACAAGAATGAAGGTGAGTGCGTACGTAGATGAAGAAAGGGATAAAGGCAAAGGTGAAAATAAAAACAAAAACAAATATACGTAAAGATAAGACAAAAATGGAGATTAAGGTAAATTTAAACACATTAGGTGAAGGGAAATATATATGTAGATGAAGAAAATAATAAACATAAAGCTAAAAATAAGGATAGATATTAAGAAGAAGCAGAGGATAAGGATACCGATAAGAGTAAAGTATTTTCAAGATCGCTTAGGCGGTTACAGCGCCAATGAAGAAGTTATCGATATTTTTATCGATATAATAATCGGTTTTACCGATTTTGTGATTGATATTTCTATCGATGTTGTACTCGATATTTTTATTGATTTTGAATGCAATTATTAGTAGAGATCTGCACTTCATTGAATATTTATATTTACAAATACAAATATTTCACAGCGTACCGGCCCTTCACTATGTATGACTACTACTCATTCGCCCAAGCTCCCTCATACATATACATATACAAACATACATACATATGTACATATGTATTCTGCGAGTATGAATGTAAGCTCGTTGAACCACAACCACAACGCGAACAACCCCAGGTCGGTATGGCGTAGAGCCTATGCAAGTGGAGCACTGCAGCGTGTAATGAGGCCAATATGCGGTGGTGTAAGTGCAGTTCAAATGCACACTCACACACACACACACATGCATGCAAAGTTAGGCACATGTGTGCTTGTCCGTTTCATAGGCGCACTGTGCAACTTTTGTGTCGAATGCAAAGTGCAGCTTTAAATGATGATAATGTTGATGGATTCATTAATTATTCTTAATATCATCATGAACAGCTGTCGCGCGCGCAGCATGCCACATACACAAATGAACTAAGAGATGATATTGTCCCATATGCAAGATAAACAAGCCAATAAACAGCGTCTGAAAGAGATACTTGCGGGTGTCTACGTGGCTTGGCGGTGGAAAAAGTGTCAATGATGTTTACTTGAACTCAGTTGCCACTTAACACTTGCCACTTGCCACATGCCATAGCCACTTACGCGAACTCACACATACTTGCATGTAATAGTATTTTCANAAAAAGTGTCAATGATGTTTACTTGAACTCAGTTGCCACTTAACACTTGCCACTTGCCACATGCCATAGCCACTTACGCGAACTCACACATACTTGCATGTAATAGTATTTTCAATCTGTGGCAAGTT
>NW_016209506.1:0-1953 GCF_001687245.7 Rhagoletis zephyria
GTTTATTGGACAGTATTTGAACTGGTATGTATGCAATTATATACAAACAAAGGTACGTGCATAGATGGAAGTCAGCCGGGCATACAGTAAATAAAGCCAGCAAGCCAGGAAATAAAAACAAAAAAAAAGACTAAGAAAAAAGGAAAATTGGAGTATCTATATATGTATATGTATGTAGGTACATGTGCAATGAAGTTAACAGGAACGTAGTACATATTTGTATGTAGATATGTGAAATTTGTATTAGAAAAAGTGCAAAACATAGTTTGTAGAGTTTATTGCAGACTCGCCTGCGGCGGTAACAGGTCCGCACAAAAAGTAGAAATANGCAGAATATTGAGTAGCAAGAAACAAAAATGTACAGAAAGAGTAGGTACTAACATCCTATATTGTTTGTGCTGTGCGTTTTATTGCTATTTTGTATGTCAGTCTGGCGGAGTCTGTAGCGTTTTGATGTAATAAGTGGAAAAGAGCATAGCTTTTAACACAAATGGCACATAATTTTGATAGTAAATGAGGTGTTATTTTTCAAACCGAACGGAATTATAATAATATAATATTTGATATTTTCGAATGAGTTCGAGGGAATATTTTTGTAATTTTTTTCTTCGAAAAGATAAACAGAAACCAAAATATCAAAACACAGGAAGCAATCAATATGCTCATTAAACTATGGGCCAAATACAGTAAAATCGCGTGTTTACTTTGTCTTTCTGACATCAGAACTTTTTAAAGGACTTTGCAATTCGAATGATATGATTGATTCTAAAAATTATTTAAAAAATTCAGTGCCATTTAGAATGACAATATGGACACCAAATTAAAGAGAAAACTGCGTAGAATTTAAACTAAAATGTTAAAGTTAAAAGCACAAAATTCGAAGTCTTGATCGCGTGTATAATAGTTCTTAACATATATTTAAAAAAAAAAAGTATTGCAATATATTCAAGGATAACATTTAATAAGGACGATTTCAATGATGTATTGTGGAACAACACTCCTACCCTGTCGGAAACAGAAACAACGACGAATGAGGACATTACTATATTTTTACTATATGTGGCCCATGACTTCGCGGATATATTGATTTATTGTTGTACGACAAAATTATTTATAACCAGAAAACCTGATAACCAAGTGCAAATGTGAACAACCACATTAGGGGTATTCTCTGAGTCTTGCAAAGCCCTTGCACGGTGAACGGATTGCACGGTTTGCAAAGCTGTCCCATACGAAAACCGGTTTTTACCGTGCAATCCGTGCAATATGTGCACCATGCAAGGCCTTTGCAAGACTCAGAGAATACCCCTATTGATTTTTTTGTGTGTAAAATTGGCTGTCGCACGGTAAAATATGTCACAGTTTCAGTTTTTCTGTGATTTTTAAAAAAGAAGCAACACATTTTTTCAAGAAAATTCTTCACGGAAATCATATTTCACATGCCTTGACTCTACTACCAGTAAACAATCATTAACTATGAAGAAACGCTACGGTTGAACATATGCCTAATTTATTATTCAGAACTAAACTATTTCAGAAAAATATAAATGTGTTAAAAAAAACCCCCAAATGCATTTCGGAAAAAAACAATTATACATACTTTAGAAAATGCATAAACTCCTGCAAACCAATCAAGTATTTCCTGAAAAGGCCTCACAGGGGGTAGAAAAATCCCCGCTCAGACAAAGAATAAGTAATCTACGAGCCCTGATAGAAGTGATTACGAGGCCCAATCCACTATGTATACCTTTTTTGAGTCGGATGACTACAGTACAGAACATTTGTTTTGCGGCTGTCCGGCCTTCGTCAGACATACATACATAGATGGTACATTTTTGGGTCGGATTTATTGGGAATGGACGAGATACGTTCTCTTTCCCTAACAAATTGCGAAGATTCAATCAGGATTCTGGTAAGTATGCGGAGGGCCAATGAATTCCCTCCCCAGCTAAA
>NW_016209507.1:0-1953 GCF_001687245.7 Rhagoletis zephyria
GCGACTTTTTGTGATTGTAAATCTGAAAACCCCACCCTCCGGAGGCTTAAAGTTTTTATGAAAATTGAATTTTAAGTTGTAAAAAATGTCAACTTCAACCTCACTTAATGCTTTGTAAACCTATTGTACTACAATGTCGGTGCTGCCACACAACAAAAAATGCCAAAAAAAAAGGACTGAAAACGAGAAACAATAAAAACGGGCGTTGTAATTAACTTTTTTTAAATTAAATATCGATGTATCGATAAAAAAAAAAGTGATTCAGTCTAAAATCGAGAGATTTTGTAATAAAAATGTTAACTTAGTTATTTATCGAAGTATTGATTTTCATGGGAAAAGCGGCGCAGGCGAAAATTTTTAATAAAACATCGCGCGATTTTTTATTAACAAATTTCATTATTTATCGAAGTATTGATTTTTATGGAAAAAGCGCCGCAGGCGAAAATTTTTAATAAAACATCGCGCGATTTTTTATTAACAAATTTCATTATTTATCGAAGTATTGATTTTTATGGAAAAAGCGCCGCAGGCGAAAATTTTTAATAAAACATCGCGCGATTTTTTATTAACAAATTTCATTATTTATCGAAGTATTGATTTTTATGGAAAAAGCGCCGCAGGCGAAAATTTTTAATAAAACATCGCGCGATTTTTTATTAACAAATTTCATTATTTATCGAAGTATTGATTTTTATGGAAAAAGCGCCGCAGGCGAAAATTTTTAATAAAACATCGCGCGATTTTTTATTAACAAATTTCATTATTTATCGAAGTATTGATTTTTATGGAAAAAGCGCCGCAGGCGAAAATTTTTAATAAAAAACCGCAAGATTTTTTATTAAAAATATTCATTATTTATCGAAGTATTAATTTTTATGGAAAAAGCGCTGCAGGCGAAAATTTTTAATAAAAAATCGCGCGATTTTTTATTAAAAATTTTCATTATCAAATCGATGTACGTTTTCTACATTTGTGTACTTTTAACTATAATAACACCAGTAAATATTATTTCCTCCGAAAAAAATTATACCGTTATGATCAGGAGTAAGACCCCTATCGATCCTAATATTTTTATTTTTAATAAGAGCAATGTACGTATTGTACACTTATACCCTTAATTATACGCACTTATTTGTGGTGTATTTTTTTAACGTATGGTAGCATACATTTTGTGTTACTGTCAGCCATTGTTATTTCTGCTTGTTTGTGAAATGTGCAAACGTTTGTGAAGACATTTATAAACGCGTTTTACTTAATTAATTATTGTATATTAAGGTATTACAAACGCACGCATACAAACGAACCTTTTAAGGATAATATATTTGTGTAAATAAAAGTGATAGGTGTGGAGTTATAATAAAATGTGGTGATAGCAGGCGGGATATTTTAACAACAAATAACTTAAGTACTATTAGCAACAACATTGTGAAAGTGATAAATATAGTTAAAGGAGACCTCCATTAGTATCCCCANAGTTTCATAAAAAAATTCACTATACTTTGCACGGAATAGCAATTGGTTCCGTAATGGAAATCTCAGTCAAAAAAATACATCGATATATATCGGAATGTCCAAAACATCGGTTTTATTCGATGCAGTGTTTCCGATGCATTCGATGTTTCCGATGCGTCGATATTTTTTCTGCATCCCTAACCCAAACCACCCGAAATTTATTTACGAGAGCAAAACTATAGTGAGCCCGTGAATAAATTAATTCAGCTTATTGGAGATAATACGTTCCACGTAACGTGAATTACCAAGAGCAACATTAAAGAGACCAAACTTCAGATTCTAACTGAAGAAAATTACCGGTTGGTAACCAAACACCTTAATGACGATAAGAAAAACTTCTATACGTACCAGCTCAAAACCAGCAAAGGACTGCAAGTAGTTATAAAAGGTACAGAATCAAGTGTACCCATTGGTGATATTGCTCATGCTCTAGAGAAGGCA
>NW_016209508.1:0-1953 GCF_001687245.7 Rhagoletis zephyria
AAAGGCATGCAAATGAAATATCCTGTGCTGAAAATAATTTTTGGGCGCTGCAATGGCCTGAAGTTGACATATGTACATTCATACCCGATAGGAAATGTGAGGGAATGCCGCGCTCATTATTAATTCCTACATAACCATTGTGCCACTTAAGCCTTTGGCATCCCTATTGGGTTGCCATTTACATTTACTAGGAATATTTATGATTTCAGTTAGTCAGCTGGCCACATATGGGTGAAATTGCATTGGAACTAATATGGAAATTAAGCCGGGAAATATGAAAATATGAACAAAAGCACAGTTTTGCGGAACGGTGTGCATCTCACAGTTAATGTGGGTGACGTAAAATTGAACAAAAAATAGTTAGGAAGTTAGATGATCACACAGGCCGGCCAAATTCTAGCAACATTATGGGCATCAAATACAGGCTGGAAAGGAGAGGATGCTAGATTAGTTCTTGTTAGTCACCAATTGGTCTGTTAGCGGCGGGCTTGCTATAATCCTGGATAGGCGGAACTTGTACTATTCACCAAGAGACATAAAGAGCTTCAAACTTAGCTTTCCTCGAAAGGGGGTGCTTCACTAGTTCTCTCTGACAGGGTCAAGTTCTTGGGCGTTATGCTGAACGGGAAGTTATCATGAAGTCAAATATTTTATAGCAGCGAGTAAAAAGGCTTCAGTGGCTCCCTACTGTTGTAAAACTTCCATGGGGCAAAGATGGGGTCTCCCTGAAAAAGTGATATACTATTGGCTATATGGTACCAAACTCAAGCCAATCATGTATTAAAGGGTCATTATCTGGTGGAATTTAGTAGGATAGTCTGCTCTTGTCAAGAAGTTAGAAGAAGCAGCAGAGCGCACAGAACCACTCCGCTCTGGCATATAACGCTATGATGCTCAGTGTCGCACCTGTTGACATTGCGGGCGAAGTTGCCACAGCTCGCTCAACAATTAGGCTTAAAAGTTATGTGTTCTCTTTCAACGCGGCGTACCAGCACTCGACAACTCCCAAAAGCTTCGACGTCTTAACGAAAGAAATGGATCGGAGCGTTCCAAGGCTGACCCCAAACGGGTACTTCTCCACATACTAGGCAGAATGTTAGCCTCTATAGTAGAGGTCATATATGTAGATATCTTCACGGACAGATCGAGGCTGGATGGCAGAGTTGGATGAGTTGTAAAGAGCAGGATTTCTGCAGCGCATTTCAGCTATAAAAGAGGCAGTCGATTGGCAATGCACCAGTGTTTTGCTAATCAGAAGGGTAATTATCAACTCTGATAGCCAAGCGGCAATCAGTGCACTTGGATTGCTATCGGTGCGATCAAAACCGGTCGGGGAATGCTTGATTTCTCGCTCTCAGTCGTTTCAAAATCAACGAGTTCTTTTGGAAAATTTCGGGGGTTTGTTGACCGCAGGCGGTCCAGGCAGCTTCTTCAGCTGACTAAGCCCCAGCTCTCAATTCTTACAAGTCTACTGCCAGGACATTGTCCTTTAGAAACTCATTGCCCACTGACATTGTCTTAGATTTTACGTCGCTTGGCAACTGCGCTATCCTTTTGCGTATTAATTTTACTTTGATGAAATCGCAAAATCTGATTTTAAATTGTAATGTAATTTACCAGATGCAATGGTTTGAGCAACAGCGAAAGCTAGGCCCGAATCTTGCAATGGAACATGCCCTAATCATTGTCGAGCAATTGCTGAGCACACATGAGGTGCATATGTGTAAAAGAGAACCACAGGAGGCCAGTCAATACATTTTTTTCAGCGAGAGGCGTCATCTCTTACAAATAACTGCCCTGAAGTCGTATAACCCCACGTCCATGCCTTCCCTATCGTTTCTTCAAGGTTTGGCTTCTGCGACAGCTTCCTATTGAGCATCAAGCCCAAGTGCTTGATTTAATTTTAAAAAAGGATTTTGCTTTAATAAAAGATGAAACCATTAAAATTTATAG
>NW_016209509.1:0-1953 GCF_001687245.7 Rhagoletis zephyria
GCGCCGGCGATGCACTCGTAGGTACAAGACACGGCGGCGACTGAGCAGCAGCAGCGGCAGCAGCGGCCACCGAGGATGATGACAGCGAGCGCAACAGCAGCAGCGGCGGCCAAAGCAGTGAGTGGACAGAGCAGAAGAAGTGCGCGGGAGAGTACGAGAAGGAGAAGGAGAAAGAAACTGAAAGAGAGGAAAGAAAGAGCACATACCTTTCAAGCGTTGGCTAGAGGGGGCTGATGCCTGTTCTGTTCTGTTTTCCTGCACTTGACTTCTGACTGGACTGACACACTGTTTCGGGTGATCAGATCGGGTCGAGGTGTGCTGAGAGGTTAGAAGGTGAAGAAGGGCAAGTGGTCCTTTTCGAAGCGGTTTGCTGGTGCTCAGCTTTGGGTTTTCGGTGCTGCTGGTGGTGCTTATCGCTGCAGTCAAACAGAAACTGCTCTCAGAAAGAAGAGAGTCTGTGCGATTGGTGCAAAAAGATGAAGGGAAAGAGATGATTAGTAAGTCTCCGGTCTTATCAGACAGAAGTAGGCAGTCCTGAAAGGGCAAAACTGTTACTTACCCAAAGTGGGAGAGGAGGTCAGTACACGTACTGCCTGGCCTGCTCTGCTCAGTACTGCTGATATGAGGACAGAACGTCTTGATAAACAAGAAAACACTGTGTCGTCGATGATTTAGAAGACTCAGTCAGTGAGTGATTAGGCTGGCTAGGCGCGCCTTCTCTGTCCGATCTCTCTCCTTCTCTCTTTAGATGCAGTGTCACGTAAACAAGACTGGTGGAAAGCTCTTTACCAGGCAATCGTCTGTGTATAATATCTCGGTTGTTGATAGTTGAGGATAGCTCACTGCCTTTTTGCTGGCTGGCTGCTCCTTCTCGATGCTTCCACACTCACAATATCTGTGGTGATTCTTGACGTGTGCTAGTGCGGCGGTGTTCAAGATGCCACAAAGAGTGAGTGACTGGTTGGTGGTTACCAATCGGTAGTTGCACTGTAGGTGCTGCTGCTGTAGACTTCAGACAGGTAGGGAAAAGGGAAACGGCAGCCTGTGTGTGGTGGTGATTTGCTCCTTCCTCCTTTGTAGAGTTAGTTCTTCAGAAGCAGCAGCAGTAAAGAGTTCTCCTCGGTGATACAGAGGAGGAAAGTGGTGGTGTATCAGTAGTAGTGGGTTAGCAGTGCGCTAATTGGCCGTCGCTTGCTGGTAGTCTTGGAGCTGCTTAGGCTGCTGCTGCTGATGATGACGACGATGATGTAACCGTGGCAAAGCGTGCTGTTGATGATGATGCTGGTGGTGCTCGGCAATGTCGGCCGAAAGGGTGGCAACAGTGAAGAGAGGAAGGGAGAACGAGGCTCTTCCTCCGCCAAAGGGAATCAATTCTCGAAGAGGAATATTCTTCTTCTGTAAACAAGAAATGAGTGAGTAACTGGCTGGGAGTGACAGCAGAATCTGAAGCGTGTGTGTGTGTGCGTTTCTATTTACAGTGGCGCCCAACGTGCTCCTAACGAGTGTCATGTCACTGCGCCTCAACGCGCTGGTACGTCGTACAGTCACCACCACTACCACTTACCAGTGTTCAAAGAGGCGTCACTGATGCGATGCGATGCGATCGTCGACGTCGTCGTCGTCGTTGGATTCAGCCTTGGATTCTCACTTTCTTCTTCTTCTGCTGCTTCTTTTGCTGCGATGTAAGCGAGATGCACTGCAGCAGCGCGCACGAAAACACTGCCGACGGCTATTCACACCTGGGTAGCTATTTGCACCCAGTGCAGTGCGCGGCGCGCGGCGGCGCGAATCGCAAAACAAGTTCTTTTTGGGATTTTGGATTCTAAAAAGAGAATGTCAAGCTGAATTTTGAAGTTATTTTTATTTACAAAACATTTCAATTTTGATTGATGAAAAGAGTGTGCACCACTAGCTATTAAAGAAGATCAAGTCTAAAGTCTATTCACTAGTTTC
>NW_016209510.1:0-382 GCF_001687245.7 Rhagoletis zephyria
AGGTTGGACAAGTTGCACACCCAAATTTTAATATATCTAAGCATAAATAAAAGTCATTCATTTGGATAGTAAACTGTTTTTATTATGACAATTTTTTATCAAAACAAAATATGGAATCCACAATGTACACTTGTGCTCAGAAAATTAAGCAACCTACATCTTTTTTCAGTATTCATAATATTTTTCATATAAAATGTTTTTTTGTTATAAAGGTAAAGTTCACTCTATTGGTCTTATTAATAAAAAATAAAATATGCGGGAATAAGGTTTTTTTTTTAATTTGGTACAACTGTTACCCAGGTTTGTTTGAGAAATAAAAGAGTCCTTTATAGATTTTGCGAAAAAAGTATTTTATTGTTAATTTTCCACAGATTTTACTTTA
>NW_016209510.1:403-1637 GCF_001687245.7 Rhagoletis zephyria
TGTTAATTTTCCACAGATTTTACTTTAGTCGGATTAATTAGTGTTTAAATTGTAATCCTTATTTACATTTGCCAGCAGTGTAAACTTTGAGAGAAAAGTTCATTTGGCACGCAAGTCTTTTTCAGGTGACAGAAGGGACTCAAAATGGATCAAATTAGCGGGATCTCATCACAACAGCGGCCCAGCTCTCAAAAATGATTAATATACTTTAAATATTATTTCAGAAGCGTTCCAGCAAAAATTCAACGAATCTGTGGAAATAATAGAGCGATTAACCAAAAGATATTTTCATTATGCTGGAGACAGGATCTCAAAACGGAATAAAAGAAATGTTTCACAGTCGTCTGCATAAATATACTATCTGTTAGATAAGTTTTAACAATTAATTTTTTTGTTACTTCATTTTAGTTATCTTTATAAAAATTGGGTTTATTTTTTAACAAGGACCATATAGTTCAAAATTCAAAATTGCGCAATATACATATGCATGTATGTACATATAAAAAAAAATTAACAAGCTTTTATAAAAATTTTAAGATTTTTATTCTGCATTAAAGAAACACATATGAAGCAGTTTTAAAGTCCATTGAAGTTTGGTATGTATAATAGAATACACGGTTGAAGTGCCTCAAAGCATGCATTTTCTGTCATAAAATTCATATGGATGAAATTCCGCAGTACCGCAAAAAAAATAACACCAACAAGTAAGAAAGTCTAAGTTCGGGCGGAGCCGAACGTTAAATACCCGGCACACGTATTAAATATATGTTTTTCACTTTTCCGAAAGCTACCGCTAGATGGTAAGCCGGGGTGTATCAATTTTGAGTAAATTAGCGTCCTTAAATTTCGAATTATTGAAGTTTCAAGCATTTCTGAAATTTACCGTTATATGAAAAGCGGCCAATAATTTTCAACGTTTTTCTTTTATGTGGTAAGCACAATAAAAATACCGAGTTTGGTACAAATTGGTAGAACGGTTACCGATATACATATATGTGATCATAAGTCGGCGGTATCACGATCATTTTCCAAAATTTTACCATAAACGTATTTCTTG
Source organism: Rhagoletis zephyria (assembly GCF_001687245.7). Classification (NCBI taxonomy): domain Eukaryota; kingdom Metazoa; phylum Arthropoda; class Insecta; order Diptera; family Tephritidae; genus Rhagoletis; species Rhagoletis zephyria. Next base: position 1,461 of record NW_016209510.1, read on the forward strand.
GTAAAGAATTGTTGCAAGCATCAATTTTGAATAAATTAGCTTCAATATTTACTGATTTATTGAAGATTTTGTATTTCTCTAAATTATCATTATATGGGATGTGGGCGTGGTTATCGGGCGATTTTGTATGCTGTACCAAGGCAACAACTGTGCCAAGTTTGGAAGAAATTGGTGCAG
>NW_016209510.1:1801-1953 GCF_001687245.7 Rhagoletis zephyria
GAATTATCTTCAGTAGTTACTAAAATACCGCAGTTTTCGTATTTCTGGAAATTACCGTTATATGGGAAGTAGGCGTGGTTACAGTCCGATTTCGCCCTTTTTTAATACCAACCTACCTTGGATTAAGGGAAATCTACATACCAAATTTGGTT
>NW_016209511.1:0-1953 GCF_001687245.7 Rhagoletis zephyria
AAAATTTGGAGGGTTGCCACCTATTTTAAAATTTTTAAACCCAATTATACTGATAAAATTGATGAATTATTACAATATGGGGTATCAAGTTAAAGAGGTTGAAGAAAGATAACTGCTGGAAGTATCTTTGACGAGGGTTGCCACCTATTTGGAAATTTAAACTCAGTCAAATTGTTAAAAAAAAAGAAATATTGCCATGTGGGTGTCAAANAATTATTACAATATGGGTATTAAGTTAAAGAGGTTTAAGAAAGATAACTGCTGGAAGTATTTTTGACGAGGGTGGCCTCCTATTTGGAAATTTAAACTCAGTCAAATTGTTAAAAAAAAAGAAATATTGCCATGTGGGTGTCAAACTAAAGACTTTTAAGAAGGCTTACTGCCGAAAATATGTTTGAGGAAGGTTGCCATCTGTTTGAAAATCTAACTAAATTTCATTGATAAAATAAATAAAATATTACAATATGGGTATCAAATTAAAGAGGTTTAAGAAAGATAACTGTTGGAAATAGTTTTAGGGGGGCTGCCACCTATTTGGAAATTGTAACTGAGTTAAATTGATAAAGTAAATGAAATGTTGGCATGTGGGTGTCAAACTAAAGAGTTTTAAAAAGGCTTACAGTCTACCATGATCACTTCCAAAAATATGCAATATGAAAAGCTCGGTTTATATGGGAGGTGCCACGCCCCATTCTCCAACCATGCAAATTTTTCCCAATGAGTATGGAATTGGTCTTATATATGTATATATGACCATACCCAGTTCTAGTCCTGTACCACAAATATATGCAATTTGAAAAATTCGGTTTGTATGGGAGGTGCCACGCCCCATTCTCCAACCATGCAAATTTTTCCCAATGAGTATGGAATTGGTCTTATATATGTATATATGACCATACCCAGTTCTAGTCCTGTACCACAAATATATGCAATTTGAAAAATTCGGTTTGTATGGGAGGTGCCACGCCCCATTCTCCAACCATGCAAATTTTTCCCAATGAGTATGGAATTGGTCTTATATATGTATATATGACCATACCCAGTTCTAGTCCTGTACCACAAATATATGCAATTTGAAAAATTCGGTTTGTATGGGAGGAGCCACGCCCCCTTTCTATATCGAAACTTTTTTTTAGCCTATAACCATCCTTGGAAATTCTGCAGTAGATTCTGAAATTTCAAAAAAATCGGTACGGCCTTTCTCGAGCTTTGCGAACAGAAAAAAACGCGTTTTAAAATATATATTTGTATAGACTAGCCAATATCTGTTTGTTTTGCGGCTTAAAACACTACTACCGATGAAAATCGATGGATAAATAAATAAGTTTGCAGTTTGTGAGGTTGAAGTGGCTGCTAGGCCCAGAGGGCGCCAGCACACTTAGGCCCGATCAGGGCCCATTGTGATTTGCAAGGGTTAAGTGAAAGTGCAATATTTTNCAAAAAAATCGGTACGGCCTTTCTCGAGCTTTGCGAACAGAAAAAAACGCGTTTTAAAATATATATTTGTATAGACTAGCCAATATCTGTTTGTTTTGCGGCTTAAAACACTACTACCGATGAAAATCGATGGATAAATAAATAAGTTTGCAGTTTGTGAGGTTGAAGTGGCTGCTAGGCCCAGAGGGCGCCAGCACACTTAGGCCCGATCAGGGCCCATTGTGATTTGCAAGGGTTAAGTGAAAGTGCAATATTTTTTTTTTTGTATGAAATACTAGCAGGAAATAATGTTACCCATACGCCATATCGTACATGACCGTATGACCTTGTTAAAGTTTGAATTTTTTTCATTCGCAATGAAAACTTAAAATGCAAATAACTGACTAAATGACCTTATCTAAAAAAAACGGTATACAGATCCGTAACATACTACTTAAAATTAATTTTACGTTTCTCGGCGTTTTTTCTGTAATTTTAGCGTCGTTACAGTGTTATCATCACAATTTAGCCATAGCA
>NW_016209512.1:0-1953 GCF_001687245.7 Rhagoletis zephyria
CTCTTCAAACAATAAAATTATGATAAATATTTAGCTTTAACACAGTTAAATATTTTAAAAATAAATTCATTAAAATGAGTTCACTATGGGCAAGTTTTGAGTCGTCCAATTTTTTGGCATCCATGTGTATTTATATGCGGCTTCGAAATTCGTGCACAGCCAGCGTAGGCCATTGCAACCGCAAAGGCAGTATACAAACGTTTAGGGGTTTGATACTTGTCTTTTCTATCAGCGACAAAAACCAGCTATAAGGCGTGTCATAATTTTTAAGTATTTTTTTCTTACGACTTATAACAGCTAATTATAATTTGTATTTATATCTGTATTGTACCCGATGTAATCCAAGCTCTAAAGACTCTAGGAGATAAATGGATAGTTAAAACAGGGTCTATCAATTTAAATAAGACGTGTCAAAACTTACAAAATGTAGCCCAGGACTGAGTATATCCGACTGGAACGAACGAGCGAGCCTAGTCCAACCGGGGGTTCGGTACTTGGTCAGTCGGAAACTTAAAGTCCCACACTGACGGGTATTGGCTTTCGTTTCCTCCTCCATGTACAAAAAAAATATAAAGGTACGCGTATTATAACATATATCTACATAGCTCTTATACAACTGATTGTTCAGTTCAAGATTTTTTGTTATAACTCGTTTATCTATACATACAACTAGGAATATGAAATTTCGGACTATTTTCCCGCATTATCAACGGTAGGCTTAGCGTGAAAATAGCAAAGATTACGCTACTACAACCTCCATACAACTTATTGTTCAGATATGGGGTTTTACTTTAAAATTCCGTCATTTGGACGGCTGAAACCTAACAGTTTTGTGAGCTATTTTCTAAAAAAACATACAAAGTCTACTAAGAAAATCGTTAAGATCGGTGTTGTTTAAGCTATATCTTATATATTACTAATTGTTTAGATACACATTTTTGCCATATAACTCCTTTATGTAGGCAGCTAAAACCATTAAATTGTGTAACCGGTTTACATATCGGTCATACATAGTAACGAAAATCATTTAGATCAGTGCCTTACATCTTATATAGATCACTGATTGTTCATATATGGGTTTTTTAAATAAAAAAATAACTAACTGAATTTGAATTGAAAAAGTAATTAGTAAAATTTTAATTTAAGTTAAATACCCAATATAGTGTTATTGTTTGAAGATGTCCCAGGGGTAACATTCTTATTCGATCACAAAATATTTATGTATAACGATTTTATAGTGATTCTACGAAAGAATATATATTTCCCCATAAAAATGTATATATATAAAATATATGGAAAACTTCTAATCCCCAGCTAAAAAAATTTGACCCAGCCTAATGTACATATGGCTCTCTTATTTCAAATGAAATGCATGGAAAAGTGAGAAAACAAACAGATTTGTTCTCAAGGAGGAAGTAACTTGCGCGAAACTACTAAACAAAGGTCAATAGACACTTCGAAGGCCTTTTTATTCCAGTCTTTCACTTTATTACTTAATTATTAACACGCGAGCCGATTTTCATACATATTTATGTACATATGTTTGTATCTACACATATTCACATACATGTATATGAGTGTACAGCCATTAATGAACAAAATAGTTCACCTCTAGTCTACCAAACACTCAATTTTGGCTAACCTAAAAAGTCATGGCGTTAACGTTGAAATAAATGTACCCTNTTTTTCCAAATTATCTCTGCGTTTCAGCATACGCGAACAATGTTAACATGTAAACAAATAACAAATGCGTATTAAGAAAAATTAATACACCCTCAAAACTTTATTTGAACACAAATACATACAAATGTGTTTATATATTTTCATACATACATGGTACGCACATTTGAAACCATGTTAAAAACATTACAAGGTAAATTCATTCCCGCAATTCGTCGGCCATGTTTTTTTTTGACGTTTGCAAGTACATATTTTAAAATCATATAAAATTGA
>NW_016209513.1:0-1952 GCF_001687245.7 Rhagoletis zephyria
CCGCATGTGGTTGCATAAATTAATTTGTAGATAGTAAAACCACTCATGTTTCCATATGGTTATCTTTTTTATAAAGGAATCGCATTTCTGGCTAGTATATTGAGCCAAGAGCCCCTGTGAGCAAATCCAATTCTTGGCAGCAAATGTCAGTTACGCGGTTTTGCAGAATGACGACACGCGGTTTTGTACTTTAAACGACGATATGTATAAGCACGAAACTATGTATTTTTGAGAAGCATTATCCACATAAGATGAAAACTACTGAAACAAAAAATTTTTAACATATACATACGTCTAGTCAAAGGCTTAAGCTTTTATTTAAAACTAATATTTCGGTTTGAAATATGATTTTTTTTTGTAAATTTTGAGGTGGACTTTCCGCTAAAATACTGTGGATAGCATAACCGTTTTTTCTGGCGCGGCCAAAGACCACCAACGCGGAAAGGAGTTTTGCGCAAAAATGCTGCTGATGGCCCAACACGAGTTAATTTTTTTTTTGTGAAAATGGTAATTTTAAGCCATTTTGAAATGCATGTAGAAAGGACAGGGAGGCGAAGATTGAATTTTCTTCAAGTTTATACTATGCTCTTTCTAATGCCAAACCTCTTCTCCTTTCGCTCCCTCCAAAAAATCATTGTACAAATAACCGAACATTTCTGATGTATTAGTTGCGTCTTTTATCTCCCAGAAATAGTCCGAATTAGTCAGATTTAGTTCAAAAAGCGTTTCTTAACTCGAAAATGACAGCAGAAATGAGAGAGCAACACTCAGTGAGAGTGACTCTCTTCAGTCCAAAGTAGTCAGATTTAGTCAGAAGAATGTAGTGTTTATTGTGCTTGTGTGAATGTGTTTTGTGCATACATTTCTATTCTTATTTGACGTTAGTTTTTTTGTTGCCATTCTTTGGACTAAAAATTTGTTTTTTGAGTTCTCTAATTTTGACACTTCTCAGATTTTAGTCAGAAAAGATGAGGAGTGGACCTATTTATTGTTTGATTCCATATATGTAATCTACTATATATTTTTGAAAGTATGCATGTACCTATGTATGTGCCAGGTTGCAGTCTAAACGGACGGACAGAATCGAACAAAATTTTGACAGAGTATTGCCATGACACCTGGGCCTATAATAGGGTAAAAAAATTGGGATCCGACAAGGGGGCGTGGCACCTCCCATAGGCGTGAAATTTTTAATCAGCCATAACTTCCAGACTATAAGTCCCAAGAACTTGAAATTAGGTATGCAGACATATCAATGGTAGATGCTTATAGGAGGGTATATATAGATGAGTTTGTAGAAGGGGGCGTGGCACATTCCATAGGCGTGGAAATTTTTATCAGCTATATCTTTGGAACCATAAGTCCCACGAACTTGAAATTTGGTATGCAGACATATCAATTGTAGGTGCTTATAGGAGGGTATATATAAACGAGTTTGTATTTTTTATCAGGTATAACTTCGGAACCATAAGTCGCACGTAGGGTGGCCAGATGCGCTGATTTAATCAGTACATTTTCTGATTTTTATAAGCTTTTATTTAACTTGGTCATCCCGCGCGAATCGCGGAAATTTCCAATCGATTTCAAACTGACTTCCCGACAAGGTAGAGACTTGAAATTTTCAGCATAGCTCCAATCACGATGACAATGCAATTTAGAATGTAAATGAATTCTCCATATGGTCCAGGGGTCTTGATTCAAAGGCGGTCAAAAAATAGTAAGATTTATGGCTAACAGAGCGTAATTTGCCAAAGAACGTAAACCCAGTATTAAATTGTTAGAGCAGCCGGCGCGCCGCGGCGGTAGTGTAGCAAAGCTATTCCTAGTCTTGATATGAACCTGGTTGTAGGCATCATATCAAGGAGATACAATTAAAAGACTCCAGATGTCGCCGCGCCAGAATAAGTTAAATATTGCGCCTAAATATATGCCATGCTACAGCGGAAATGGAC
>NW_016209514.1:0-1952 GCF_001687245.7 Rhagoletis zephyria
GCAGCATTTTTTCCTTAGTTGTTTCGGGCTGGAATGAGCCGAAATCTTGGCGCATTTGAATCCAGTCCAAATCCTCGTCCGGTAGTGCAATCTGCTCTTTTCCCATTTTCAAGCAATTAAATGTAAATTTTAGCCTTTGTTTTAAGAGTTCTCACTTCCTACAAAAAGTTTACAAAAACATATGGGAGCAAAACAAAATAGAAATGCACCTGATGTCAGTGTTACCAACCACTCAGAAAGCTTCCCCAAAATTCTTTTCAACAAAAAAAAAAATCACCAAAAATCCCCTAAAAACACCCATTTCATTAGCGTACAGAAAAAATATACTCATTAAAAAATATTATATAATGTTAGTGGCGTTCCAGATGCTTCACGATTTGGAGGTTTTTTTAGGAAGCCGTTCCAGGTGACCACCTACAATAAGGTTTATTAATGGAGAAAACAGCTGTTCTTGCACCGGCAAATCGTGAACCATGCAACTATTACGTACATATGTATGTATGTATGTATAGACATATGTATATTGCAATTAAATTACTTCAGTTAAAAATCGATAAACAATTTTTTTTCACTCATAAAAGTTGGGTCTTCATTTTCCGTAAGAAAACACACACCACCCAGTAAATTAAATTCAACTAATCAATATCTAGTACGCAGACATCTTTTCTCCCTAAAAAAATTATCCCCCAAAAAATTCTCTGTTTACAAAATTGTCTCCTAAATTTGGGGAAATTTCTGGGTTGGTAATACTGCCTGATGTATGGTACACATTCATTTTTGGTTCATGGTACACATTGGCGATCAAAACCAACAACAAAACAAGGAACAAGAAAATATTTTTTGCCTTTAAACTAGTAATATTATTCATAGTTTTGAAAAATTCCTTTTTGTCAGCCAAAAGCGTCAAAAGGGGGCAATTGTGATCAAAAAAATATCAAATATGGTACAATTGTATCAAAACGGCAATTCTGACTGCAACAAAAAGCCAGGATTGCCGTTTTCCGCTTTTCCTACCAAAACTGGTACGTTTTTTTTCTCGTTGGTGGGATGGTAGGACGCTTAATATTTTGGTGGGTTCCTTTGCTCAGACTGCTTTTACACAGTTCAAGTATTGAATTCAATTCANCCGTCAAGTCGTTTCAACTTTCTTGCTTTGCTTTTGGCATTTTCGTTGCTTCCCATTTAAAGAACCAAAGACTTGAATTCAACAGAATTGAAACGTGTAAAAGCAAATAAAAAACACAAAAGAGAATGAGCAAGAATTGCTTTCAAGTACTTGAATCATGTAAATCAGGTGTCACAAAACAGAAAACATCTGTGATTTGTTTAATGTGTCACTTTGTCAGCACTCTGAGTAGGCTTGCCAAGCTGGGACAATATCAGTTTTATCCTCATTCTTTCTTGGATAGGTCCAACTGTTTGTCAAATACCTTAAAAAACTCGTTGCTTACTGGCACAGGCAGAATTTCACTAAGTACCTTCAGCGATTCTCCGAAGTCCGTAGACGCTATAAAAACTTGGATCCACTGGGTACCTAATGTGATATCAAGTGATTGAATTGATGGACGTTAAGGCGGGTTTATAAATTAGATATTTTTCTTTGAAATGAAGTAGCAAATCTATAATAGATTAAACAATGCCCAAGTTGTTAAAATATTTTAAATGGCACTAGACGAGCGATTCTAATGCCTACTAATAACGAATATTTGTGTTTACAGAATATATTATTTTTACAATACACGAAAATTAAAAAGTAAACAACTTATTGTTAGTCGTACATATTTCCAGTATATCGGAGGATCTCAAAGTTTTTAGCCGCAAATCGAAGAAATTAATGGCAAAACCGCAGCGCGCAGATTTTTCCCCCAAACCGGCGGTTAAACACCCGGACATTTGGCAATAGTTCAGCTGAAATTAGTCAAGAACGTAAACCTACCGGTACGTAAACCCGA
>NW_016209515.1:0-1952 GCF_001687245.7 Rhagoletis zephyria
GCCGTAATTTTAGTCCGATTTCAATAATTTTCAACGTTTTGCTTTTTTTATGCTGTACCAAGGCCAACACTGTGCCAAGTTTGGAAGAAATTAGTGCAGCGGTTACCGAGATAAACACATGTAACCATAAGTGAGCGTGGCTACGCCCATTTTCCAAAAATTTATAATATTCTTATTTTTCGTCTAAAAGTTATTGTAAATATCAATTTTGAGTGAATTATCTTCAGTAGTTACTAAAATATCGCAGTTTTCGTATTTCTGGAAATTACCGTTATATGGGATGTAGGCGTGGTTATTGTCCGATTTTTTTTTTTTTCGGCCAGTTGGTATGCTGTATCAAGGCCAACAATTGTGCCAAGTTTGGCAGAAAGTGGAGCAGCGGTTACCAAGATATACACATGTAACCATAAGTGAGCGTGGCTACGCCCATTTTNTATATGGGAAGTGGGCGTGGTTACAGTCCGATTTCGCCCATTTTCAATACCAACCTACCTTGGATTAAGGGAAACCTACATACCAAATTTCGTTGAAATATCTCAATTTTTGCTCGAGTTATCGTGTACACGGGCGGACGGACAGACGGACAGACGGACGGACAGACAGACATGGCTTAATCGATTTCTTCTTTCATCCTGATCATTTATGTATACATTTGTCTATATCTATCTCGATTCGTTTTGGCTGTTACAAACAACCGTTATTTGAACAAAATTGCGTTATTGTGCACAAGTGCGCTCGGGTATAAAAAAACGGTTAGAGGGTTAAAAAGCAACATCTTGTTATCTAGGCTTAATTTAGATTTGTGTCCTATAACCCATTAAAGGCTTGCTTGTTTTAGTTTCGCTTGAGAAATTTTGTTTTCTATATGCTTTTTCCAGGTAAGTCTTCTATCTAGTGTCATCCCAAAGTATTTGACACTATCTTTTTGTGGCATAGCCTTGCTGTTTATTTTTAGTGGTGGGCAAGTTTATTTCTTCAAAGTAAATGTTGTCTGTTGTCCAAGAACCTAGCCATAGCTCTAACTTTTTCAAATATTCTTGCCGCTTGTAAGAAGCCTCTTTAGGGTCTGAACTATTGCTTAGGATAGCTGTCTCATCAGAAAACGTTGAAATGGTTAGACTATCATCAATTCGTAAATCACGAGTGTATATTAAAAAAACAATATGGGTCCTAGAACACTGCCTTGAGGACACCTGCATATATTGGGTGACTTTCCGTTCCAAAGGAATTCTGCCTGACTCTGAAGTTTCTCCCCAGCAGAAAGCTTTCCAGAATTGCATGCGTATTTGCAGGGAGTGAAACGTTTAGTTTGTATACAAGGCCATCAGCCAGACTTTGTCAAAAGCTTGAGAGATGTCCAAAAATACACCGGTGCAGTATCGCTTCCCCTCGAAGGCTGTTTAATACATGAAACAATTGTATGAACTTGTTCTACAGTGCCATGTTTTTCGCGAAAACCAAACTGATGTGGTGGTATTATTTGGTTACTTGTTAGTGAAGGTTGTATTTTTTTCAATAGAAGTTTTTTAAAAATTTTTGAAAATACAGAAATCAAGCTAATCGGCCGATATGTACATACTACCATCGGATATTTGCCTGGCTTTGGCACCATAACTATTTCCGAAAGTTTCCATAAGTCGGGGAAGTGTCCCAGCTTAAGCATGTTATTAAAAATATGTACCAAAAAATGTACGGCAGTTTGTGGAAGCTCCTTTATCATTTCACCTGTAATCAAGTATTTTTTGGGGGTCAGCTGGCCAGTAGACAAGACGTCAAATCCTCTGTTCTGGATTACTTTATATAGATTTCTACCCTTTGGTGTAATCAATCTAGATCCCCAGAATGTGTGCTTGGCACTGTAATCTCCTGCTACAATAAACTTACTGCCAAACGTTAGGAAAAAGTCATTAAATTGTTTTTCTGTTATGTTATGACAAGGGAGACAGTAAGTC
>NW_016209517.1:0-1952 GCF_001687245.7 Rhagoletis zephyria
ATAAGCCGCATACGCGTGTCCGTTAGCCAAACAACATTGGCCATAATGCAAATGCAGGGCGATTAAAGGATATGTGTGGGTGTATGTACATATACAAACATACACATGAAAATAAANATACGCGTGTCCGTTAGCCAAACAACATTGGCCATAATGCAAATGCAGGGCGATTAAAGGATATGTGTGGGTGTATGTACATATACAAACATACACATGAAAATAAATCAATGCGTGTTGGCGACACTCCATTGGCAACTCAATCAATGTTTAAATGTTTAATGAGTTTAAATTATTCACTTAACAAAAATTATGCAATTACAATATTTATTTATTAATGTAATGCTGCGTTGAACTATGTACTGTCAGCGTGACTAGCTATCATAGACATGCGGTGCTGCCATATGAAATCCATAACAATAAAAACTGACATAAATTAACTCAATAAATTTATTGTTTGTGTTTGTGCGCAACTCTATAAAATCATAAAGTGTGTAAAAAAAAGATGCATCAACGAAACAATTATGCATTTTTTCTGCTCGGCTGACAATAGCAATAAATACATAATTAAAAGCATCCCTTTGAGTGGCGCTTCGAATGCGCGGCGAATTGCAAAATTTTACAAACGAACTCAACCGTAAATCAAATGGACTTACATAGCTGATAAATAAATATGTATATGGACATACACACTTAAATATAGTAACTATGTATGTATGCACATATATCGAAAATTTAGATTTTTATGTAACTTTAGGTTAAAGCGTAAAAAATGTGTTTGAAAAAAATTCAAAAATTTTTTTTAACTGTTAAAACAAACCCTACTCGCTGTCAGCCAAAAATAAATCATCAAAACATAAATAAGTTTCATTCTAACTCTTCGCTTAAGGCGCTATCTACATATTTATGTTCAAGAAAGTTCACGCAAAGGAAGGAAGGGAAATTTGTCGTTTCACGTAGCAATAATTGTCCGTTCAATACCTCTAATTTCACCCATACCAACGGTTGAAGTTACAAAACTGTCAAAATACCGAACTTACTAGGACTGCCAGGGGATACCTTCTGATGCGGCCTAAGAATCCCAATACTCCCTGATAAAGAGCACAGCATCGTTTTGAGCAAGCAGGCGCATGCACTTGCGTGTATTCGGAGAGCAAACACCATCTATCGCCGACGCAGAGCAGAAGTGTTGCACGATAAGACCTGCGTTACTTTGGTTCAACTTTGTTTTGGGTATTTTAGCAAGTTTAACTTCTACCTATCCAGAATTAACATCGACATGCCACAACCTACTTATGTATTTCCACAATGTTTAGATGCTCCACATTTACACTCAACTCCATTCATTTATGTAATACCCCACTTCCTTGGCCCAACCCTTGTCGAAACTGTCCGTCTCATGGGCCTACTTTTATATACAATTTATTTTGATTTAGATAAGATTTAGTATGATACTACAACAACAACAAAAAAACAATAACCGTGAATAAAACATATTTCATGTGTTTAGTAAATTTTGGTCAAGGATTTATCGTTCACATAATCTATTCAAGCGGGATAGGAAAGTAATTGAAGCCGATTACTGCTCGGACACTTTTCTCTTAAAATAGAAATGTACTTTTAAGATCAAGGCAAGCGCTTTTGGGCAAGTTTTTGGATCTTGAGCGTGGATTGTTTTTTTTTACTGAAGATTAAACTTGGCTTCCTCACTAGGGTGGCCAGATGCGCTGATTTAATTAGTACATGTCCTGATTTTTTTCTATTGTACTGATTTTTAAGAGCCCGAAATCAGTACGCAAAATCTACTGATTTTTTGAGTTTGTACTGATTTTGTACTGATTTTTACATTTAATAAATACTTTTGTAAATTGGTGTAATTGACATTTACTTGAGGATTACATGTTCCAAACAATGGTTTTTGACAACTCATATGTACATGTGAGCAGATTGAAAGC
>NW_016209518.1:0-1952 GCF_001687245.7 Rhagoletis zephyria
ATGACGTTGAGCTCTACGTACCACCAGCTCGGTCAGAATTGGGAGGGACCTCTCCAAGCCGTTTGATACCAAACTAGGTTGCAGACAAGGTGACTCCCTTTCATGTGATTTCTGTAATCTGATTATGGAGAAGATAATAAGAGCCGCAGAACTAAATCGCTACAGAAGTATTGTAGTTCGACTTCAAAGTTTCCTCATCGAACAAAAATAAATGCGACTCCCCTCTTTTTTAATTTCCTATTGAGGACTTTTTGACCAATCGATCCTAATGATGACTTTTTGACAAAGAAAAAATAAAAGCAGGGGATTGTTTCCGGATTGTCATCCGGATGGACCACTCAGCCCAGCGCTAGGTGAAAAAGATGGGAAAATTAAATTTTTCATCAACATCAGAAAGCATTTTAAAACATATTTTGTTACCATGGGGAAATTGAAACTGTACTTTAGGTACAGGTAAAGCAGCTGAAGCAATTGTGGCAAAGTTGCTGGGGGTAATACAAGCTGATGGTTCAAACAGACAGGTGGAAACGGAAATTCTGATGCACAAATATGAGATACTGACTGTAATTAGGAAAGGAAACCATGTGCTAATTAAGACTCCGAAAATTCCCGTCCAAACCCCTTCCCTTTTATTTTCAAGGTTGATAAGAGTATTTTACATCGGGAACCAAAGAGTAGAAACTCCAAGGGTCGTTTTCTTCATTTCTAGTTAACACTAATCCCCAGGTAAACATCGTTGCCGACGTTACCGGCACAATGTAATATGCATGGAGTCGGTATCGTGGATATTGATGTTTAACTGGGGATTAGTGTTAACCACGTACAATGGATACGGTCCTTGTTCAATGTCTGGTTAACACAAATCGGAAGTACCGGTTAGATTCAACGACTGCCTTATCGATCACATGTAATATGCATGATGTCCAAAACGTCAATAATTAAGTTTAACTGGAAGGTAGTTATAACCCGAAATTGAGCAACCGGCCCTAAATGTTTAAGAAGCCGACAATAAACTTCAGTTAAATTAAAGTTGTCATCATCCTACAGAAAAAATTCATTTACAATTACGATTCTTAAGGCAAAAACAGTCTACGACATACTAGCGCTCCTTATTTTGTTATACGTAAAAAATAAAGACATCCACGAAAATATCAAAATTTTAAACAAATTAAAAGAAAGTTTACAAACTTTGAAAACTTTTAAGTTTGATTTTAAATCGTAGAAATTCAACAAAATTTTTACTTTGGCCAGCTGTAACTCAGCGAGTTTATGAATTTATATGAAAAAGTTACAACACGCTGGATAGTTCATATGGTCAAAGTCAAATTTTTTTAGAATTTTTGCCATGTAGTTTTTTATTTAAATCTTTTTTAGGCGTAGCGCCCATACTTTTTTTTACATTTTCGTGGATGTCGTTATTTTGTGCGTACATAGTTCTAAATAAAGAGTTATACAATACAAAGTTTATGTGTTGATATTTAAGCACCACCCTAATATATATAAATATATTGTATGTATTACGCTTCGTTGTCGCTGCGTCACTGTGCTAATAAGCCAATGTGCCACTATGTATGTATGTATGTATTTATTTAATCGTTTGGTCACTTGGCCAAACTACTTTTCGCCATCTTCATGGACACTGCTGTTGAGTTTTCACAAATGCCTAACTAACTAGTATGTGTGTGTGTGTGCACAAGTCTCAGCATAATTCCATCCATATTTTGTACGCCAAATTTGGCAAAATCAATAATGATGACGTGCTTGTTTGGTATCTACTGGTTTTCAGCATAAAATACATAGTACATACATTTGTATGTATTCATATATTTACGCAGATAAGAAAAAAAAATATCTATTAAATTTTTTAAACTTTCTGTGTCATAAGGTCAAAATTCGCAGTGTCGGCCGTGGTTTAGCTGAAAAATAATCGGTACAAGTTTAAATTGCAATGC
>NW_016209520.1:0-1952 GCF_001687245.7 Rhagoletis zephyria
TCCATAAACTACCCAACCCAACGAAGTTTCAGTGGCAATAGGTTCGTTGCTGCCAGCGCTTACTGTTTGCTTGGCGATACTTAAATGACTATTATCTAACCCAATAAGCAACGAGGGCTTAGCAGCAACATNGTTGCGCCCGTTCCGGTCCTTTTAGCAAAACAGAATTTTAAGAAATATTAGCAACGGCGGCAGCTGCATCGAATACGATACGTAACTTATGTGGTTTATGCGGGTTTACTACCCCAAAATGTGGCAGATACCAAATAGTTGGCCCTTGCTCTCGAGCTTCGGCAGTGGACAATAATTTGGCATACCCTTTGTCTACGTATTTATTTATCTCAGCTTTATAGCATTTGGCATACGCTTCATCTGTTAACATTTTGTTTTCGATGTGAATTAGTCTACGTTTGGCCATTTCGTAGCTCTGCGGTAATCTGATGTGATCGTCACGCCACAACAATCCAACTTCATACCGGTTTCCTATATTTTTTGTTGTTACCCGCAGAATTTCTCTGGCACGAATGTCTTCAGTCGATTCCAAAGGAGTATCTGTTTGCTTTACTCCGAAACTTTCTACACTAAAGTACTTGTCTACTAATTGATGTAATTTATGTGTAGTGAACGATTTCCGGACGTGGAAAACTTGCGCTGTAGGATTGACCTTAGATAGAGTTGGTCCATAAACTACCCAACCCAACGAAGTTTCAGTGGCAATAGGTTCGTTGCTGCCAGCGCTTACTGTTTGCTTGGCGATACTTAAATGACTATTATCTAACCCAATAAGCAACGAGGGCTTAGCAGCAACATAGCTTGCTATCGGCAAGTTATCAAAATGTCTGAACTGACTTCGATTGAATGTTTGTATTGGCAAATCTAAACTCTTTACCGTGTGTACATTCTTTAATTGCGACGGCATGGTATTATATTCCGTTTTAATGTCCAAGTTAACTACTCGAGACCTTTCAGTAATTTGATTTTCGTTATACCATTGTAAAGTTAGTGGTACAACGCGACCTTTAACCCCAAGCTCATTGCCGATACCTTCCTCAAGCAAGGTTATAAATGACCCTTCATCAACCATCGCGTAGACTGTAATACATNATATATTTTTTGTTGTTACCCCCAGAATTTCTCAGGCACGAATGTCTTCAGTCGATTCCAAAGGAGTATCTGTTGGCTTTACTCCGAAACTTTCTACACTAAAGTACTTGTCTACTAATTGATGTAATTTATGTGTAGTGAACGATTTCCGGACGTGGAAAACTTGCGCTGTAGGATTGACCTTAGATAGAGTTGGTCCATAAACTACCCAACCCAACGAAGTTTCAATGGCAATAGGTTCGTTGTTGCCAGCGCTTACTGTTTGCTTGGCGATACTTAAATGACTATTATCTAACCCAATAAGCAACGAGGGCTTAGCAGCAACATAGCTTGCTATCGGCAAGTTATCAAAATGTCTGAACTGACTTCGATTGAATGTTTGTATTGGCAAATCTAAACTCTTTACCGTGTGTACATTCTTTAATTGCGACGGCATGGTATTATGTTCCGTTTTAATGTCCAAGTTAACTACTCGAGACCTTTCAGTAATTTGATTTTCGTTATACCATTGTAAAGTGAGTGGTACAACGGGACCTTTAACCCCAAGGTCATTGGCGATACCTTCCTCAAGCAAGGTTATAGATGACCCTTCATCAACCATCGCGTAGACTGTAATACATTTACGAGGCCCGACTAGACAAACTGGCAAGATTTTGAATAAACAGGTGCTCTGGTTATCAACGCGACAATTCAATAAATGTTCACTATTGGCCTTTATGGGTAACATATCAGCAGGTTGTACTGAGGCAGACGTCTCACCTTTTAAATTAACTGCCGGATGCAACAACAGATTGTGATAGCGGTTACAATCATCAAGCCCACATACCTTTTTTGACCCGCATTCCAGT
>NW_016209521.1:0-1952 GCF_001687245.7 Rhagoletis zephyria
TCTTCAAGGTCTTCGAGCTTTTCCCTGAAGACAAGGACTGTGTCGTTTGCATGCATTATCATTTTAACCCAGACGTAGTAGCGTCCGACACCGCTGCTCTCTGCGCGATGGTTGGGGTTAGCAATCCATATCGCGGCCGAGCCTGATTGGTCAACATGCCAGGTTTCCTTTGTTCTATAGGGTTCANCGTTCTCCACTTCTGGGGCCGTGGTTAGGCAGTCCATGCCCAGAACTTCTAGACGTAAACGTCTAGTGAGAATACGGGCGTCTCCAAGCTGGCCAATGGCAGTGCACACATTTTCCTTAAATGCTGAGTGGTCGCCACAGCGCTCCATTTTGATGAGCACGCCGCCTTCGCGGGTTTCCCCGAACAGATCGAATTACGGTCTCCGTCTTCTCAGGTTGGAGCTTACCACATATCGTTCCCAGCACCTCTGCATAGGTTTTGCCTTCAGCCGGCTTAATGATTAGTTTGGCGAGACTCTTATTTTTTCTCACCCTCTTTTTTTTCTGCGGCTGGTCGCCTCGCCCTTATTGACCAAGGGTTCACCTGGCGCTGGCCCTGGCTTGGGCTTTCTGCTTTTCCAACCGTTTTCCGTTGATTAGCTGGTACGGTTTTCTGTGCATTATTATTATTCAGCCCTATTCTGCCCACGTTACTGCATTCCGCTCCGCTGGAATCGAACTTTGTTATTCTGCGTTACGATCGAAACGAAAGAAGAGGGGAAAAAAAACATCTTTCGAAATCAGCTGTTTGCCTAGGAATGTGTGAAATCGAAACAAAACAAAGAAATATTTGCCTCCAAACTATAGCAGCATATGAAGTTAAAGTTTGTAAATATTTTAAAATAACTAAATATACCTAGCATGATGCTAGTAGCATCACTGTAATTTAAAAATAAAATTTAAGTGGATACATAATTGTAAGAATGAAATCCATAGCCGCGGCGTTATTGCTTGAAGAGAGGAACGAGTCCCAGATTGCTGATGCGGAAGTTGAAAGGCGGAGATTTAGGGACATGTTTGATCTTTTTCAGATGAGTGAAGAGTCATAAGGAATTCAGCTTGAATCTTAAAGTCAGTGAAATTATAAACATTGTTTGAGCACTCCACAAAATTTGCATTTACTACAGAGTGGAAGATTTGAACGCAATTGAATTCTATTTTGAAAGCCGTCAGGAGAAGGGGAAGAACAAAGCTTATCTTTCCATAGCAAATCGAATTCTAGACAACATACGCATCTCTTTTTAAAAAGTTAGTAAAAACGAGTGCAATAATAAAAGCATCTTTTTTATGTAACTTCACATTTTATGTATGTATGTATCTATGTGCATACATCTATTAATTTTATATAAAAATAATAAATTGCATTCAGTGCATTTCAGTCTTATTTATAGATAATGTAAACAAAACCGCCTGGACTTCCACTTTGAAAACGTCGCGCAACATCCCTTTTGGTTGCCATTATTTGAGCCAATTTTTCGTATTGCCCGTATTACCACTCGCGAAAACACAGAAATCGAGAAAATTCATTTATGATGACTTTTACAATCATGCACAGTATATTTTAATTAAATTTTTTATAAAATTTTATTATTTAAACCCACGAAAATAACAATTGAAACGTTCTCCGTCAACAAATTTGCAACTTAGAAAAACGGAACTACGACCGAAATGTAGAATAGGTATAATCGTAAATTTCGAAGATTGATCGAAAGGAAACGGAACGCAGAATACCAAAGTTGCCAAACGGTGATTATTACCATTATTGTTATTAGGATTGTTAATAATAATATTTTTACTATTATTATTATTATTATTAGTAGTATATTTTTTTTCGGCTCGCCGGTAGGGGAGCCGGATCGAGTTCGAGCTCTCTTTTGCCAGCCAGGGTCAGTTTTCAGCAGCTCGGAAAGGGTAGACCCCTTCCGGCGCTGCTCTCGGAGGTAGCT
>NW_016209522.1:0-1952 GCF_001687245.7 Rhagoletis zephyria
CCCAAAACATACTGCATATGTTCGCAAAGACTGGATACAAAAGCAAAAAATTTGCTAATGACCTCCACAAACCGCGGACATGAATCTCATCGAGAATCTGCGAAATCAACTAAAAGCACAGCGTAATAAGTATCAAAGTCCGTAAATTCGGGTACATCAGCTGTGAAAGCAAACCAAGGATATACCTGCAGAATTTTTACAAAGATACAAATAAGGTATGCGAAATCACATCCAGGAACTGAAACAGGCAAAAGAGTACTGAGCATTGTGTTAGTAGTTCTTTTTTTTGTGAAAATTGTTAAGAAGCTCTTAAAAATATTTGAGTGCAAAACTGTAACCTCTGACTTAATTTACATTTTTGTCTGCTGGCTTTTTTATTGTTGTTGTATTGACTTCAAATCATTATGAGAGAGGGAGTAGGGATGTACCAACAAGAATATACAGCAAAAGTATGAAAGTCGTTAGAACTTGGAAATATAGCGGTGGCTGAAACAAAAAGTGTTAAACCATGTTACAGTTTTGCTGGTCACTGTATGTATTTATATTACGTATACGCCATGGCGCTTGCTGCCGGAGTTAATGCCATCAATTTCGTAGTTCACTTATATGTATTTGTATGTATGTACATACCCTTTAAATAATTTTCTCATTGCTCAGAATTTAAGAGTCTAAAATGACTATTTCTTTCGTCATAAATATGATCCTAAGACCAGTCAACTAGCCTGACTCATTTCGGACTCTTTTGGTGTTATAAATTCTGAGTTGAACAAAAGTAACAATGCTCACGTACAAGTAAAAGTTGATTAATAATAATAATAATAGATTGGCGCTTACACATATGTTAGTGTTAGTTAGGGAATTAAATCTCCGACAGAAATAAAAAAAGTGGAAAAATACCTTTCTACTGAGACCTTACAGGTCTAAATCAGAATAGTTTATGCCCAGTTATTCAAGTTTTTCGTAAAGCAATCTTTAAAAAAAGTTAAAAAAAGCAGCATCAAAAATCTAATTATTACGATTCCGTTGAACATTATTTTTTAACTTTTTTTTTAAATATTTTTATGCAAATTTTTTAAGCTTTACCTGCTGTGTCATTTGACGGGATTTTTTTTCATGAAAATTCTTTAAGAAACTATTTTTATTCATAAAAAAACTCCATTTTTGGAGGTATTTTCAAATCGGTCCAGCTCACGTAAATCTTAATATTTTTCCCGGGAAACACAGTAACAATTTTTTTTTTTTATATGGGGAGTGACGCAATCTAATGTACATACATACATATATTGTGCTGTAAAGAGCGTCAATTTATCGCGGGTTCTTGCCAAGTGTAGAAAATTATGCTTATGTGTATTGAAGGCGTATAATTTTCTCCCCGCATTAAGTCATTGCGTAATGTTAGCGATTTGTACTTTGTGCGCTTGAGAGCCAAATTCACAGTGCGTAGTTAACCACTGACAAAAGTTAAACTATTGATTTTGATATACACAACGCTCAGTTAACAAAAGTTTAAACCAGCATGTCCACATAGGTAAACTCGTGTGAAATTGAATTTTTTTTTGTGGAACGAATTTCAAATTTGACCAGAAAAGAATTGATATTTAGAATTTGCATATTTTCAGGCGATATGAATTTCCATAGTTAACTATGTGACTCTGAATATAAATTCACAGTTAAAGTCTTGTTGGTGGTTGAGTTAACAATCGTTTAACTAAGCACTGTGAATCCCGCCCTGAAAGATACATATGTAGTTTTTTACTGTTATATAAAAACCGTACATATTTATAAGAAGTTGTGTTTTATTCAATAAAAAATCCTTCCAATTACTTGTGGAATTGGTCTAATTTGTATTATTATTTATATGGAGCTTTTTAATAAATTTGTTTTTTTTTTTCTTTATTGATTTCATTGCAGATATTACACATGCACATTGCAAATATTGAGAAATTACCATT
>NW_016209523.1:0-1952 GCF_001687245.7 Rhagoletis zephyria
TGAGAGCATTAAAATTCCGACTTTACTTATTTTGGACCACCCTATTGTAAATACGTACCTACTGTGGCTCAAAGACGGGTGTTGATTTCTTTCTTTCTTTTAAATACTAGCAATTTTTTAAGGTTTAAATTTTTCATTATTTTTATATAAAAATACTGTCCAAGCTTTAGCCGAAACCATATAAATCAGAATTTCAAACATTATACGAAATTTAAGGAACTTTATCAAAATTTTCATAAAAATTTCGAGGTTTTTAATCTGAATCTTTACATAATTTTTGTGTAAGCAGTTTTATAGCCCATACAATTTAACAGCCGTACTCTAACAAAGTCACAAATTTTAGTACTATTTTGTAGTGGCAAGTAGTGCGCGCTTCCACTCCGTAGCGCATGGGTTCAAGCCCTGGTCAAAGCAACAACGGAAAAAATTTAGATAAAAGGTTTTTTGTTAACAGCGGTCGCCCCTCGGCAGGCCCCTCCGCTTTGTGTGACAACATCAAGGCGCACGCCACAAATCAGAGGAGAAGGTCGGCCAAACACTAACATATGTGTAAGCGCCAATCTATTATTATTATTATAAAACTGCATACTTAGAATTTTTCTAAAAAATCTGAATAAAAAGTTGCAAATTAGTTTGCCAATTTAATGAATTTTCCTAAGTTTTGCACAAAGTTTAGAGATTTTATTATTATGTTTTCTGGTGTAGAATGAATAATATTTTTATAAAAAATTATCAAAAATAAATTAGAATAAAGAACTTTGCATATATTGCTAAAAATTCACTATGCCATGTTCGGCACTGTATGTATATCAGATCAGAAACAGTGACTATTAAAAAAAAAAGTAAGCAAGTAGAAAACTCAGCAGTACGGAAACCATTGTTTTTGTTTTTATGCTTTTAAATAAATCACGTATCATTTACAGAACGAGTAGGAAATAATTGAGACGTTTCATTGTTGCAATTATAAGAAGGAATTATGACAGAACGAAACGAAAATTGAGCAGCAAAATCGTTAAAGACACCCAACGAGCTGGTAATAATTTGGCAGAATCAACTATTTGATTACCAGTGCATATGTATGTGTGGAGCTATAATGCTGCATGATTTGGCAATAAATCGCGTAATAATAGAGTTAAGCATGCTCGTCGAGGCATTATTTTTATTTGCCAAAACTAACGAAAGAGTACAAAATAATCAAACAGAGTGATTAGGAAGTTTCATAAAAAAGCATGCCAACTAAGCGTGCTTGTTTACTTTTACTAAAATAGTTTTTTTTTAGATTTTTTTTAAACGCAACATCATTTCACTTTAACCCCTTAATTGAGAAGCCCAAAAGCTGTTAAAACGTAAAAAAACATCAGCGCCAGTCACAGTTCCTTAATATCTGTTTATATCGTTGCAATGTGGTAAACACGTTGCCGTCGTTCTACTACGCTTAGCTTTTGTGTAGCGGACATACAAATTACGCAAATAAGCTAGAGATATAGAGTTAAGAACCATGCACTTCAATGGAGTTTACGCACTCAAGCGCTCTTCGGTAGCTGTGATGTAGCCTTCCAAGTGCGTAATTCGGTAGGAAAGGCTGCAACTTAAATTACAGTTATTGTTGAGTTACGTTAGCGTACGCATTTTTGCTATTCGAATTGAGTACAAAAAAGAATGTTATCAAAACTTATTTACAAGTGAATGCTTCTGAAGGAAGGGAAAAAATGTAAGATACTACAAATTATACGAGTAAAAAATATTTTGATACTGATAGCAGATTTCACGAAAGGTATAGAATTTTTTAATTTAATTTTGATCTTTACTCGAATTAAGTAACTTAATTAATTGAAAAATACTATTTAAAATCAGCGTAAGTTTGCAGAAGTCTGCTAAGGTAATTTAAGTTACAATTTAAATCTTTTCTAAATTTGTTGCTTCATTTATTAAATTTTTCAACAAAAATAATG
>NW_016209524.1:0-1952 GCF_001687245.7 Rhagoletis zephyria
TCTACAAGCGCACTTATCACCGCAACAGAACGTTCTAGTCGCGCAACATAAATTTTTATCGAAATATCAAGCGGAAAGTCAATCAATAGCTGAATACGTAGCAGCTTTACGAACGGACATTGGAGATTGCGACTTCACATGTTCATGCAAAAAACCGGTAGCAGATATTTTTCTTCGAGCCCAGTTCATAAGGGGAATCAAGGACATTAGCATTCGAGAGCAACTATTACAAAGCCAAAAAGAGGTAACCGCGTTTACAGACATCGTCGAAAAGGCACGTGCATTAGAAGCAGCTAAAACCGATTCAAAAGAGCTCTCACAAAAACCGAATCATTCAACAACAGGCGAAATCAACAAAGTAAAGGGTAAGGAAGAAAAACACAGGTATCAAAATAACGTTAACCGGTCATCAAATCAGAACAAATCGAACAAAAATAAACAA
The DNA here is from genome assembly GCF_001687245.7 of Rhagoletis zephyria. NCBI lineage: Eukaryota > Metazoa > Arthropoda > Insecta > Diptera > Tephritidae > Rhagoletis > Rhagoletis zephyria. Next base: position 443 of record NW_016209524.1, read on the forward strand.
AGTATTGATTATAAATCATTGGGTATTGATGGGCTGTGCTTAAGGTGCGGCAAAAATGACCATTATGCAAAAAATTGCGTTAGCAAACGCAATAACCTCAAATGTTCTGAATGTGGGAAAACTGGCCATGTGGCCAAAGTTTGCATAAAGGCACGTATGAATAATAAGCAAAGTAGGGAAACAGCAAACCAAATTGACAAGTGTCACAATGGGATTCTATCGATTACAAAGATCCAAGATATTTATCAAACAAATTCAAGAATATCAGATAGATTTTTCGTCACAGTTAGTATCGAAGGCAGACCTGTACAATTTGAAATCGATACCGGGTCTGGCTATACATTTTTACCCAGAGACATATTTGCGAATCTAAACATTAATGTTCCGCTATTGTCATCAAACATAGCATTTCGATCATACACAAAAAACGTTTTCGTTCCCGATGGGAAAATTTTGGTACAAGGAGAGCATAAAGGTAATGCGATAACAGATGAAATATATATCGTGCCAGAAGAGTATACAGCGCTCCTAGGGCGTAATTGGATTAGGAAGCTCAACATAAATTTGAACGAAATCAACTCTGTACATTTAACAAATCCTTCAAGCGATATAGATATTATCAAATTATTGAGCGACCAATTTAAATCAATCTTTGAAAGCAAAGTTGGTTGCGTCAAACAATACACAGTGTCGCTTAAGTTAAGGGATGGGGCAAAGCCTATTTTTAATCGTGACCGTGAGGTTCCATATGCCTTAATTCAGAAAGTTAATCAAGAGCTTGACGAGTTAGAAATGGCGGGAATAATTTCAAAAACTGAGATTATNTGACGAGTTAGAAACGGCGGGAATAATTTCAAAAACTGAGATTAGCGATTGGGGATCCCCCTTGGTAGTTATACCAAAGGTGGGCGGAGGTGTACGCTTATGTGTCGACTATAAAGTAGGAGTAAATGAACGTCTAGTGGACGCACATAGTCCGATAAGGAAAACAGAAGACATATTCAATTGCTTACGTGATTCAATGTATTTTTGTAGGCTAGACCTATACAAAGCTTATTTACATATACCAGTCGATGAAGATTCGAGCATAGTACAAACGATATCTACACACCGCGGCACATACAAGGTGAATCGTTTAACCTTCCGTATTAAGACGGCACCATCCGAGTTCAACCGAATACTTAATCAAATACTCCACGACGTCCCAAAAACAGAAGCATACTTCGACGACATTATAGTTCACGGGGCAACAAAACTAGAATGTAGAGAAAACTTATACAAGTGTCTACATCAACTACAGAGTTTTGACCTTCACCTTAACAAAGACAAATGTAGTTTTTTTCAAGAAGAAATTGAGTTTCTTGCATAATCAAATTTCAAAATCAAAAAACAAAATAGCAGCAATCGTAGATTTACCTAAGCCAAAGTCGGTTAATGACGTCAGACGATTTCTTGGAATGGTTACTACGCGCGTTTTATTCCAAACTGTTCAACAATCACATCTCCACTG
>NW_016209526.1:0-1603 GCF_001687245.7 Rhagoletis zephyria
AAGCATACATGCACAGTTTCGGTTGAAACCGAAATAATGTCTAAATGCACAGTTTCCATATGCGCAATTTCGGTGCCCCTTTTTGTACTTTTCGCAGTTATTTGTCAAAAATCGACGTAATGAATCGACGTAAACGACGAGTTACAAAGGTATTTATGTGCCCTTTACAAAAATATATAACTTGTGCAGATTGCGCTTCATTGCATCTACATTTCTAATACGATTTTCATTATCTTTGACTCAAAATTTACTGTAATGATATATCTTCTTTATCGAATTTTTAAACTAATAAAAAAAATAATCAAATAAAACTGCGTATTTGATTGAAAATCTCACTTTTTTCGACTTTGACGACAAAATGCAAATGGTCGCCTGTAGCACTAATAATTTTCATTGAAGTCGCCCCAAGTTATATATTTTTGTAAGGGGCACATCAATACCCTTCGAGATGTAAACACTTTTTTTTAAAATTCATCCATTGTCCGATAATTTTAAAATAACGAATAAAATGCGGGACAAATGCAGGACACTTGGAAAAAAGCAGTACATTTTCAGGGTTTTCAGGTTTGAAAAACTACGCAGGACCGACCTTTGAAAAACAGTACGGTCCTGCAAAAAACAGAACGGATGGTCACCGTAATTATATGATACAGAAAATCCCAAGCTAGACAAAACATCTAATAGCCTTTTAGATCCGTATCTCCTATGAAGGAAAACAGACAGACCTAATAGTAGCTGTGATGAAAATGATCGTTCTCGCACCGAAGCCATTATAGCATGACTTATTGATGTACATTTTGTCTTTAAATTATCAATTTTTCCTTTTCTATTTTTTATTATAACTTCTTGTAACAAATATAAAAAACTTTTCGGTATTTCTTTACTATCATCCAGCATTTTATTTGGAGGGGGATAGGACTTTATTTCAACTACAGACGATCGAATATCTTCCCTAATAATCGCAGCAGCAGGTTCTACTATTCGTAATCATTCTTCTTCAGGTGAGCTTTTTTATTCTCGTACCAGGCTTTCGATAAAACATTCGCCTGTGCATCACGAAAAGATATAATAGTGAATGATCCTATCTTAGTCGTAATTATTACATCAGTCAAATACTTTTCCCTCAATTTAGAAATTATTGTCTTGTCATCNGTATTTAATGTTCGGCTCCGCCCGAGCTTAGACTTTCTTACTTGTTTAATTTTTGNCCAAAACGAATCGAGATAGATATAGACAAATGTATACATAAATGCTCAGAATGAATAGAGAAGTCGATTAAGCCATGTCTGTCTGTCCGTCCGTCTGTCCGCCCGACCGTGTACACGATAACTCAAGCAAAAACTTAGATATTTTAACGAAATTTGGTATGTAGGTTTCTCTTTGTCCAAGGTAGGTTGGTATTGAAAATGGGCGAAATCGGACTGCAATCACGCCCACTTCCCATATAACGGTAATTTCCAGAAATACGAAAACTGCGATATTTTAGTAACTACTGAAGATAATTCACTCAAAATTGATATTTACAATAATTTTTAGACGAAAAATAAGAATATTATAAATTTTTGGAAAATGGGCGTAGCCACGCCCACTTATGGTTACATGT
>NW_016209526.1:1737-1952 GCF_001687245.7 Rhagoletis zephyria
TTTTTTCTGCGGCTTCATCAGCTACTTGGCCACAAAACAAGCAAAATGTTTTAAAATCAAAAACTTCTTCTCGTTTCTTACGAGGTGGACTTGCTGCAGTTAAAGTTTGATCCTCTTCTACGCGTCGCTTCGATGCAGCAATTGAATTTTTACTTACATACACTTTTCGACAATCAACATGCACTATCACAGAAGTCACAGTATTCAAATAATTT
>NW_016209528.1:0-1952 GCF_001687245.7 Rhagoletis zephyria
AAAATTTGCTAATAAAAGGTTAAAGAATAACACTTAGAAATAGACCAATTTAAGAATGAAAGTAAAGGTGACTACGTACATACATAGATAAAGAAAAGGATAAAGGCAAAGGTAAAAATAAAAACAAAAACAAAGATGCGTAAAGATAAAGGCAAAAATGAAGANAAGACAAAGAGGAGGATGAGGATACCGATAAAAGTAAAGATGAAGATAGGGGAAGAAAGATTAAAATAAAGGTACTTAATGAGGAAAGGATATAGAGAGAGAGAGAGAGAGACAGAGAATCAATCTGGGAACTATTTTGGAATTTTAGAGATTTTCGGGATTCTCGGGACTTACCGATAAAATAATCGATATTTTTTATCGAAATTTTAATCGGTATTGTTATCAATTTTGCTGTCGATATTTTTGGAACTTATCGATATAATAATCCATATTTTTACCAATTTTGCTATCGACATTTTTATCGATTTGTTATCGATTTTGAAATCGATATTATAAACTATGTTGTTAACGATATTTTTATCGATTTTTTTATCGATATTTTTATAGATTATGTTATCGATTTTGTTATGGATATTTTTATCGATTTTGTTATCGATATTTTAATCGATTTTGTTATGGATATTTTTATCAATTTTGTTATCGATATTTTTATAGATTTTGTTATGGATATTTTTATCGATTTTGTTATCAATATTTTTATCGATATTCTTATCAACACTAATCGATCTTGTTATCGATATTTATCGATTTTGTTATTGATATGTAAATTTTGTTATAGATGTTTATCGATTTTTAATCGATATTTATTGATTTTGTTATTGATATTTTTACCGATTTTGTTATGGATTTTTTGTTGATATTTTTTATCGATTTTTTATCGATATTAATCGATCTTGTCGTATTAATTGATTTTGTTGTCGATATTTAGTATTTTTGTTATGCATATTTTATTCGCTTTTGTTATCGATATTTTTATCGATTTTGTTATGGATATTTTTATCGGTTTTGTTAAAGATAAAAATGAAGATAAAGGAAATCAGAATAACATAAATGTAATTAGAACGAAAAGGTGTAGAGGTAGGGATTTACATAGATAGTAACAAGTAATTTTTAGCAAAAAAAAACCGACTTCAACTCTCGTATAAAAAAAATATATATACAATATATATACATATCTCATGATCCACTGATCGGATCTTAACCACCTCTGAGACACTACCTTTCCGATGCAAAAAGAGTTATCGAAATCGGTTGACGTGGTCCAAAGTTATGCGGTAACATACATAAAAAAAAAATTTAATTAAAAAATAAAAAAAAATATTCCGACGAACTGATAACCTCCTCCTTTTTTTGGAAGTCGGTTAAAAAGACAAAAAATATAACCTTAAGCAAAAGCAGATGAATGTATGTATGTACATATGTACGTATATTGGTTATGAGACAAAATAGATATTTATGCAACGTAAGCTTCACTTCTCCAGTGTGGCCCAGGCGCACTTACATTTTTTTTTTTTAAATTAGATTGCCAAACTCGAGGCATTCTCGTTTATTCTTACGTCATTTTGTTCGTTTAAATTTAAAATTTCTCATTCGCATCGTCTTCTTTCACTTCCTCTCTCGTTGATTGTAGACTTACTTTTGACAATGCGCGTGTTGATAAGCTTTGTTTGCACTAATCTTGCGCAACGAGTTGCCGAATTTAATACTTCCGAGTTGTGCGAACGCTGGCATCAGGATAACATTTTGATGAAAATTGCATCATTTGACATGTTTATGATTTTAAATTCTGTTTCGTTTGCTTTATTTATAATTTTTGCAATTATCGCGCCGTAAATATGTATGTACATATGTATTTTTATTGTTTCTCTGTTATAAAAGTTGAGCGTTTTTGCGTGTATGTTTTTATGCAATATATTTTTATTGCTGATTTAAAATCAAGTCTGCTT
>NW_016209530.1:0-1952 GCF_001687245.7 Rhagoletis zephyria
AAGAGCTATAAGAAATGTTTTCCTCTCGTGTAAAATTTGTAAATATGGGATTTGTAACATTTTGCTATAAGATAACGAATATGTTAAATATAAATATGGAAACAATGAATCATTTTTATTTAATTTCGAATTACCTGCATTTTCTGTGACTTTTTTAAATTAAGTAAGCAAATTTNACATTTGCTTATTTCAAACTTTGAGGCGCTTAAAGCAAGTGAAGAAAAGCTGCCATTTGGCCAGCCTTTATACGTTTTAGTATATTCCAAATAATTTTTGACACTTCTCGCAGCGCAGCAAGCAAAGCAAGCCTGCATTGGGCCAGCACCTTAAGAAAGAAAGTTGCAAAAATTTTTATTTTTTACAATTTAAATTTATTTTTTTTATTGTATTTCACATGGCATGCTTTGATTTAGAAAAAAAAAAAATCAGAACAATTTTTTACACTTTCGGCATGGTACAATAAAAACAGGCAGACGCCAATTTGACGTCAAACCTACAAAAGTCAAAGTTTTCGGGAGAGTAAAAATAAAAATGAGCGTGTGTAAGAAAAAAAAAATCACATTTCACTGGTTGACGTTTTTAAGTAAATTTGAAGTTTAATTTTATTTATTTATTTTCTTTAGTTAAAATTTGTCAATTTGTTTGTTGTTTTCCGTCTTTGATTTATGAGTTGCAGTGTTGTTGGAGGGACTTTCCGGCATAAGAGTCATAGTAACAGCACTTGGCATCAAACGTGCCTTTCCTGTACCTCCCGGTGCATTTATAAAATGTGCTGATTTAAAATATTTAACGCACAGCAAGGCATTTCGCCGCAGCCCTGCCCCACAGCTGTTTTCGCAACGCTCCTTACGCGAAGGACATTGAGGCACGTTAAAAAAATTAGTGGCATCTGATTTATATTTAACACCACATAAAAACAACGCTTCAGGTGTTGCGTTTTTAACACATACACTAAGTATAAACCGCACAACACTACAANGTGCTGATTTAAAATATTTAACGCACAGCAAGGCATTTCGCCGCAGCCCTGCCCCACAGCTGTTTTCGCAACGCTCCTTACGCGAAGGACATTGAGGCACGTTAAAAAAATTAGTGGCATCTGATTTATATTTAACACCACATAAAAACAACGCTTCAGGTGTTGCGTTTTTAACACATACACTAAGTATAAACCGCACAACACTACAAAAGTTCAAATGTTAATTAAAATTTGTTTTTAAGGAACATTAAAAAAAAAACCAAAGAAGTTTGTGCGTTTTTCTGCGTCTTTGAGTTTATTTAAATTATTTATAACTTAAGTGCGCTGTTTTTGATTACAAAAATTACACTGAAAAAGGTAATTTAGGTTTTACCGTATGTGTAAAGATGAATTGCAATTTCGGTAGCGAAATTTTGCCAATGTTATGGACGCTTTTTATTTAAAAATGCGCGAGTGCGTTCTGCCCACTTTCAAGAAAAAAATCACCAGCAAATTTCAGTAAGCATTCGATTTACATTTCATTTGTCGCTATTGTACGAATATTATTATGTTAATCCAGTTTCACGTGAAGTTATAACATTTTATGTTGTTATAATAAGCTTTGCCATGATTTTATATCAAAAATGCCTATTTGAATAGGATTCCCAAAATATGCTATACGGCAACTATCATGCCTATTACGATATCCGACGGATGCCATCCGCACGGATCTTATCTGATTCTCACTGTCATAACAAGCGAGAGTGAAGTATTAGATTCGTGCGAATGACATCCGTCGGATACCGTAATAGGCATGTATATTTTCTGCGTTTTGTGTAAAAATATTTCAGCCAATCAGAACTCACTTCGCAACTACGTCGTTGGAGGAAAACAGATTTTTGACAGCACCATGTCGTAACCTTCTATTTTATGAACCTTTATCTCTATGTAGTCTGTTCCAATAGCAGTCCGGTTTACAGGATTTAGTCAGAAC
>NW_016209531.1:0-1952 GCF_001687245.7 Rhagoletis zephyria
TGTTGCTTTTTCAATTTTTCCTAATAAACAATCGTGGTACAAAGCTCACAATACGAATAGTGCCATTAATTCACATAAAAACAGGACTAACCTTTCGAGAGTTTTTGACTTATGCCAATATTAACAATAAATGCCAGATAAGTGTCACTGTTCAGTAGTAAGGGTTGGCTACTTCGGTTTTGTGGGAAATGGCAAAACTGCGCCTCTGCCCAAGTGGTAGCAACTAAGCCTATGTGGATTTGCCACAGAAAAAAATGGTAATTTCTAAACCTAATCCACTATATAACTCAAAACATGAAATTTTGAGTTGTGCCGTTATTGCAGTGGACCATAGATTTGTATATTCTCTACCCCCAGGATCAATTCTGAAATTTCTAGAGTCTCTAGCGCTAGGTGAGGTACTGTGCTGAACAGAGGGCACAATAGACCTACTGGTCGTAGTGCTTTATTCAACTATCTATCTACATATCTAAGTACGAAATGCTGTCACAACAGTGAATAAACTGCCCAAAACCACGGGACAGCTGACACGACCTATCTTATGGGATTCTCGTGTTAACGAAAACTCACCACCGCAGGACGGTGGTGTTGTCATTATTTCTCTCCCTATCTCTATCAACTTTCATATGTTGATACGGACGGTAGGTACGAAAGGATTCTAATTGTCAAATTGCTCAAAATTATTAATTTAAGATTTGAGCCACAGCAAGGACAATAATGTTAAACTAATGGTATTTGGTAATGGTATACTTGATATTTTTCACTTATCAATCAAAGAAAAACAGCTAGCTATGCACATATATCTCAGCTAATATTTGAATGTTTAAAATTTTTCTCTTTTTTCTGGCAGTTTGACAGTTTTCACAAACTTGCTCGGAAAAAAGTCCGGCCGACTTCGGGCTAGTGAGAAGCAAATTTCCCTCGCTCAAAATGGCGCTCAACAGCCCGAGAATCAACCAAAGAGACCACCTAGTGACAGGTAATAAGATCAACTGAAATAAGGTCAATTGACTTTGTTTCCCACCCTGGTGCGAAATAACGTAAATTGACATTATCACTTTTACAAAAGCGAAATAAAATCCATTGACATTATTGCTCTTTCAAACATTAAATTTGCTTAGCTTCGCGGTGGCCCGCGTCCCCGCTCGCGAGCCGCATACCCCGCGCGACCGGCGCGCCACACCACGTCACGTACGCCACGGCACCCCCTTTTGTTTATTAATTTTTATTATACGTTTAAATAAAATTTTTATTTATTTTACATATCGAGGGCTTATATTCAGTAATACCCTCTATCTGCACACTTTTCACAAAGATGAGATTCTGATATAAAAATCCACCTAAGATTTAACTGTCATCGGTGATATTAATGCTCCCTTATATAACGCTTGACAGAAGAATTTACACTAAATTGGAAATCAGAAGTAATATATCAGTGATGACTGGTAATAAGTCCCAGATGGTTTCTAAAATCACAAATTAGTTTTTGTGCAAATTGTAGATAGAGGGTATTAATAAATTTAAGCCCTCGATATTTCACATTTTTATATTTTTAAGTTAATGGAAGATTTCTTCTGTGATTTGGCAGCAACTTCTCTGCAGTAAAAAAGCATATAATATGTGTTTCAAAAGTGTGTGAAAACCAATCAATTAACTTACATGATATCAGTTCCAATATTAAATAATCAATAATTGTTTATACCCGCATTTTGGCACACTGGCTTGTTGAATGTGCCATCTAATAAATAGTGTCGTCGTCCTCCTTAGCTGCTTTTAAATGATGTCGTCACAAATTGCTGGCGGAGACATTTCATCTATTAAAAAATAACACTTACAGCCGCACTCAGAAACGTTCCTTAAATTAGCTCTAAAGGGCACTTAACTAATGATCCTTAAATCTGTGAATTAATGTTTCCTCTCAGAGTTAAAAATTATGAAATAAAAAATTTAAG
>NW_016209532.1:0-1952 GCF_001687245.7 Rhagoletis zephyria
TATTTGTGGAAATGTTTGCGCGTTTGCTTCGCATTCAAAATACTCAAAACGTGTTGTAGGTACACTGGTGTTGTAGGGTCTTCTGCTGCCGCCGCGAAAGTGGGTAACACAAAGAGGCTGAAACTGTTATATACGCGCTCACGTTCTTTGTTTGACTGCGCCAAATATCCAATATGTATGTGGGTAATTCGGACATACACTTCAATAAATTGAAGTCCAAACCAAATGCTGATTTGTCTGACCGCACACTGGTGTACACCAGATCAATGTACGAATCGTATTTTTTGGCAATTTCGCATGCTTTTTGCGTTGCAAGCAAGTTAGTGTGCCGAGCGAGCTGTTAGCGTTGTGCTCCAAACGGCGAAGTTATATGCGTAGTTGGCAGTTGTTCGGCTCTCAATGGTTGTTAACAGTAATATGCGGTAGAGCATTTTTATTTTTAATATGAAAACTACTTTTTGCCCTCTGTTTAAAAGGATTATATTCATACAGCTCTTGGTGTCATGTCATAACTTCATTAGCAATATGTAGAAGAGTAAATATAATATCTGCATGTAGGTCCGCCGTATTTACATAGCTAATGAAGTAGGCAAGTGATAGCTTGGTAAATAGAGAACGCATTTCCCCTTGATGGTAATTTGTTTTAATTGTAATTAGTAAGCGAAAAAACTTAGCATAGTTTTTGCTTTTGTGGTCCTTTCATTTATTAGAGAAAAAAATTAACCTTGCTGTGGCACAGGTTCCCAAAGTTGGTGAAACTGTTCTGACTACCAGATGCGTTGGAATGTATTTTTAGCGACTCAGTCGGAAAAATGAAGCGTGCTCTTAAATCGGTCGTTTCCAAAACATCTACTGAGAAAAAAGCGTTCTAGAGCTTTCTATAGATTTTATATGGACACTTACAGAGTAAAAGCTTCCACTGGAAGTTTTTCTATAAAATCCTTTTGGAGCTTTCTATGAATTTTTTATGGACACTTACAGAGTAAAAGCTTTTTGGAGCTTTCTATAGATTTCATATAGACACTTATGGAGAGAAAGCTTCCACTTCGACAAACGCTCTTAAACTTTTTATGGACACTTGCAGAGTGAAAGCTTCTGCTGGAAGCTTTTGAAGAAGAGCTTTTTAGAGCTTTCTATAGATTTTATATGAACAGTTACAATGGAGAAGCTTCCTCTTGTCGTCTTTGATTCACAACAATGACTATCAGTTGTCGTCTATATAGAGTAAAACCTCTCTTCTTCCAGGGAAGATTTTACTCCATAAGGATCCATATAAAATCTTTAGAAAGTTCTAAAATACTTTTCTCCAAAAGCTTCCATATGGACGACAGCGGGGTAAAGCCTCTCCCTGATCGTCGTCATTGTTTTAAATCAGGCGAAGCTTTCACCCTGTAAGTGTCCATATAAAATCTATAGAGAGCATTAAAGAGCCTCAACCGCGGGATATGTTTTGGTCATAACTGTTCTTAGTAAGCGCTTTACGCAGGGCTTTTTCGAATAGAACTTTCTGTTTAGAAGTTGTATAAAAAGATCTTACAATAGCCTATCACTCGAAGCCTGATCTTTGGATTACCTGACTGAACCGTTGCCAATTATAGTGGGAACTGCCAGCCCAATCAAGAATCTTCTGAATAAGACTCGTGGGAGTTCTAATATCTGTAAAACAATCACAAGTTTCCTGAAAAGGCCAGATAGGATAGTGACGAAAATCCTTCTTAAACCAAGAAAAAGGGAGTCACAAGCCCTGGTAAGGCTAATTACCAGGATAGTATAAACCACATTCTCTGTAAGTCTTCGGCGTTTGCTAGACTGAGGTTTTTAGTCAGATTTATTGAGAATTCTCAGGTTAAATTCCTTTCCCACAAAATTGTTTTCTTGGAAGGTTTACAGAGCAGAAATGGCCCTCCACGACCCGCATCTACTCTGGATACTAGCGCCAACTGTTCTGCAGA
>NW_016209533.1:0-1952 GCF_001687245.7 Rhagoletis zephyria
TCATTGTAGAACCCCCTCCTATGGCAACAAATGGTAGAGTCAAGCTGCTGCTAAGGTTTGTACGTCATCAGAGAAGCAGACTAGGAAAAGCTTTTAGAGCAGAGTAAAGGGAGTAATGATGATGAAACAACAAAACAATAAGCTAAATGAGAAAGGGAAGGCTAATCATTTTTGCTTCTACTGAATTGCTAATTCTCAACACCAGAAATAGGAAAGGAAAGAGCACATGACAGCTGCACTGCACAGACTAAAAAAGAAGAAAAAGAGGAAAACTTACCCAAGAGTTCGGAATCCAAAGTCTGAAGAGACTTTTTTGCCAATGAGCCAATATCGTCAGAATCTGCAATGGTGGAGTTTGAGACTCCAACAGTCAGTGGACAGGGACAGGGTAGAGACAGCTGGCGAGCAAGAAAGATAGGATAGAGAAAGAAGAGGATGGAAAGAGACTAGCTCAGAATGAAAGTGAAAGAATCGTGATCGTGGTGTTCACTTTCTCGGCAGCAAATGCCAGTGACAGCAGCAGCCTTCTGTCACCTTCTCGACTCATGATGACACCGGCCGATTTGAGACCAATCGGACCGAGTCGTCATCTGAGAAGGAATGCTAATCTAAGCAGCAGCAGCAGCAGCAGCAGAAGAAGAAAGAAGGAAAGACTATTTGTCGCCTCGCAAGCCAAGAGCTTACTGGTTGAAGTGCGCCGAGGAGATGATGAAGGCGATGATGTCCAGCAGCAGCATGTTATGGTGTGACAGAAGAGACAGTGGTGAGAAATGAAGTGAGATGAAGGAGTGAGATAAAATCGCAGAAAGAATCTCTCTTCGGAAAGCGCCTTTTCCACTTCTCTTTGTCACAGCTGTGGTGGGGATTACTACTACTGCAGCAGCAGCGTGCTCTTTAGCAGTGACTGCTGCAGACGGCGCCGTCAAATGTTCTTTTCACTTTCACTCTCTCACTGGCGCTGGTTTGTACCGGTTTTTCGNTGGCGCTGGTTTGTACCGGTTTTTCGCTGTCGCCGCTCGGAGAGTTTCGGTTTCAGCAGCAGCTGCATATAGCAGAGACTACGGCTGCTGCCTCTGAAAGGTGCGCAGAGAGTGCATGAATCCCAGTGTACGAGTGAGAGAGAGTGACTCTAATGGCGCCAGAGGATATATAGTTGAAGTGAGTGAGTGTAGAGATACTCGACTGCTGGATTCTTTCTTGATGATCACTGAGAATGTGCTGGTAATGAGAGAGGGAGAATCTGCCGAGAAGAAGAAGAGGATTCTGTTTGTATAGCAGCTGCTGTACAGTCGTAGTGATGACGGTGGTGGTGGTGGTGGTGGCAAGTTCAAGTTCAGCTTCGAGTGTTCAATTTCTCTTCAGAAAGTGGGGAGAGGCTCTTCACTTTTTATTATCTGATATCACAGCTCTGTATGAAAGAGGAACTTTTGCTTGTCACTGTACCGCCGCCGCCACCGTTTCAAAATTGTCGCTGGCGATGCCGCCGCAAGATTGTTCGTTCAGCAGCTATCTGTCTGTGATGGGCTAAAGGTAGAAAATAGAAAAAGGTTTTTAGTACATTGGTGGCAGTGGTGGAGGCAAATTAAATGGCAAAAAAAGAGGGAAAGAAGGTGTTGCGAAACTACCAACAGGTTTTCGCCATCTCAGCTGAAGCATTTCGAAAACGGATCTACATCGACGGCGGCAGTAATGGCCATGATTGCCATCTCCACAACGATGATGAACCTCATCGGTTTGAAAGTCAATTACAGTGCAAATGCTGAAACCAGGTTCAAAAGTTGGAAGGCGTAGAGTTCATCAAAAGGGATCTTCGAAACTTCCGTTTAGAAAAAAAAGCAAAACAGAAAAGAATCGTCTGTTTTGGTGCAGCTGTTGTTTACGTCGTCGGCGAGCGGCCCAACAGCCAGTGCGGCCAGAGACATATGTGCGTGCGGGCGAGCGCTGCGAGCGCC
>NW_016209534.1:0-1952 GCF_001687245.7 Rhagoletis zephyria
AAAGAGCACCAACCCAACTCGTAATAAATTTAAGTATATAAATTTTAGTTCTCAGTATAGAATTATTCAATTGAAATACGCCAATATTGAAATGAAGCGCTTTGCACTTAACGGATGCTTTTTCATAATTAAGTTAAAAAAAAAAATATTTAAATTCCATGCTGCCTGTAATAGGGCTTGAACCCTGACGCTCTGGAAATTAGCAAATTGTGGCAAGCATCTTCGTGCACTCAGCTAAAGCCAGACATGTAAATGTGCATTCAAATGTTCAGTTTGATTCAACACCACGTGTGCGTGGTATGAAAGTATTGTTTTTAAATACGAACATTTTAAAACGATAATCAAATAAAAAATATTCATGTTTACTGTGTGTTATTTTCCCCAATAAATTCATAAAATTTTTCTTAATATTACAACGCGTTTTTTCTCTCAGTGTAGTAATTTTTATGCAAAATTTGTGCAATCAAATCGAAAACCGGGACACTTAAACGAAACCCGGGACATTTTAAGGTTGGACCGGGACACCGGGACAAATAGTCTAAAACCGGGACATGTCCGGGAAAACCGGGACGTCTGGCAGCCCTACTTATGAATCTCTCGTCAAGGCATATCTGCGAGACATGTAGTAAATTATTTTTATTTAGGAATTTCGATAATGCCATAATTAATCGCTACATTAAGCCATATGAACATACTTCTTTTATTATGTGGCTCATTTTAAGGGGGAGAGGTTGAGTATGGTAAGAAAATACCTTGTGTCAAAACCAAGCTAATTGGACACTATTTTCGAGTACTACTTAAACACATGTACTCATGATTTGAACATAAAAACTTTGTGCGGAAAAGTCTGTCTTACGAAAACTAAGTCATGTTTTCACATTTTATTTATTGACTTTACACTTTTTTTAACGGTTGCCATCATTTTACATTAAAATAGTGCAATATTTTAGCTGCTATTAATTTCGCACAGAAAAAGGAATCATTTGACCAAATGTGCAACGGGACGATACGGGAAGCGGAAGATATGTAAGCATGCATAATAGTACGATTTTAATTACATTTTTTATTCTATAAATCAGCTTGCAGGCGGAAAAGTTATATTTGTAACACAGAGTTACTTTATAACTTGGATTTCAGGGGAGGAAATCTGATCGGATATCCGAATCCGGCTATTATTTTTTACATGGTATCCGGAATCCGGTTATCCGGCAAAATCTCTATCCGGCACATCCCTATCTGAAACTAAGAAGCAAAGTAAAAGAAGATATAAATAAGAGGGAACAAAACGGTGTTATCGAACGAGTCGACGGACCTATAGAGAGGGCGTCAAACTTAGCCATTGTACCAAAATAGAAATAAATTCCGACTAATGCTTGAAAATCATACAATCCCTTCATTTGACTCGATTTCTGCTAGAATTGCAAACAAACGAATTTTCTGTGTTTTGGATTTGAAGGACGGATTTTATCAAATCGGACTAAGTGAAACAGTGAACAACCTGTGAAGTTTCAATACTCCCTTTGGCAGAGCTGGGTCGTAATGATTCCTTTAGGAATTAAATTGCTCCCAATTACAAGTTACAAGGAATTGTAATTAGGAATCAATTCCTTCAGTCCACAGCAAAGGAATCGATTACTTTCTCAATTCCTTGAAGAAATTTCAAATGTAATTTTTGTTTTAATTCCATTACAAGGAATTTCAAATTGTAATAGGAATAAATTACGTGCTAGTAATGTAATTTTTTTCCCCAATTCCTTTGAAAGGAATTCAAAATGTAACTGAGTTGTTTTCAATTCTATTACCGGGAATATCAAGAGTACTTTAGTTTTTCAANTGTAAAATGTGGGATTTTTGTTGTGGTCGAAGATTAAAATCGAAAGCACACATTGGACCATCTTCTATCTATATGTTTTTTTTTATTATATTGACATTTTTGGTAGCAACTTTTTAAA
>NW_016209536.1:0-1951 GCF_001687245.7 Rhagoletis zephyria
CGAACACTTGTGAGTGGTAAAACAGGAAATTGAAATTCATGCAAGGAATGTTTTTATATGTGTTTAAGAGAATTTTAAGTTAAAGAAACGATCGAAATTAATACTCACTGGTTTTCTTAAAATTGATTATTAACTCAATCCCCATGGCTACGTTAAAGTAAAAATAAACCCTTTCTCTTACTAAATAGAATAAGTACCCATGATATGCGCAAAAAATATCCCTAATATATATATATATAAAAATGTACCTTCAGGTGACACTGGGCTTTGTGTAAACTATTCGTGCAATTTTTTTTCTTTTGCAAAAACATTTACATATTTATAAAAAAAGACAAAAATTAAATTGCATACATACATAACTATGTAGTAAATTAAATATTTATTTATTATGGAAAATATACCAACATTTTACGTGGAAACCGATATTGCACTTACATAGCTCCATAGCTCACACTTTTCGTGCACAAGAACTCGACAAGAGGAATTACGCGTTTGAGTATTACCATATTTTTTTTTAGTAAATTGTAGCGACGTTTCTTCGAAAACCACAGCAGTTCAAGTTATTAACTGTTTTCCTTTTTAGAATCCAAAGGGAACCACCACTTCTTGGCCCGAAGAACTACGACCTACTCTCACTGACCCAATATTTTCGTCAAAACGGTCAAATCCACCCACATCCTTAGGCAATTCACTTGAAAGTTTGACCATTTTTTATTTATGAATCCAATTCGATTGACTTTTGTGACATGCCACTTAGCGGCAATAATTTCACCTCTAGACTTTTTATAATTTCACCAGCAGTTCGATACTTGCAATGGTCTTCTTGTAGGTTTGTAGCAACTTCTTCGTTCCAGTATCCTCTACCGCTCGAAGTAAAGTGATGTTGTGCCAGTTTTTTTATGGTAATTTCTTCTTTTTTTTTAATTTTCTGTGCCGGAACGTCGATTTCTTCTTCCTCGTGGTAGTTTTCTTCAGAGCCAAGGGGTATACTTTGTAATTATACTGGAGACCGAAGCATGCGACTAGAAAGACGCAGAATGTCAGCTTCGTTTTCATCTCCATCCGGAGGAAATATAATAATATCGTTTGGGTCTTCTTCGGCGTTCATCTGTTCGATAGTTTCATCAATAGTTTCGTCAATTTGCAAGACGTATAGTCGGATACTTGAGTTCTTTGCAATAGAATGCCCAGTGTAACCCACTTATGGCACAGCATATTTTGACCGTTATTATAATAATCAAGCGAAATTTATGATTTTATCAATAATTCATACANTTTTCATTTGACCATTTAAAATATTATTTATCATTCAATTTTCTTCGTTGATAGCTTAATGTTTTTGTAAAAGAACAGGCTTTAACACAAATCAAAAGAATGTAAACCTTTATTCTCAATTTGTTTTCCCTGTAAAAATTTTATTTTTTTTTCATTCACAATGCAAACTACGAGAATGACCTGATCTAGAAAAACGGTATACAGGGCCGTAATCTACGACCCAAAATTAAGTTTACGTGCTTCGATGAGTTTTTGGGTCACAAAAAAATTTGCCGTCTGATAAAAAAAAAATATATACGATAGTCTCCAGGTAACACTGGGAATTGAAGCGTTAACAGTCTGGCGCTGAATTCGATTTGGGCGATCTACTTAACTTCCTAAAACCTGGGAAAAATCGAAACTTAAAGAGTATATCGTAAAAATTTTGACAATTTTCTGGATTTTCTAGATTTTTTCTAGTTCAAAAGAATACCCCAAATTTTCCCGAAACTAGTCCACCGATTACAGCCTTTTTATAAATTTTCTCATAAATATTATTGGAAAAAAATCGATATTTCAGGTGCATCGATGAAAAATTTGTTCCTTTCTCAACTTCATTAATATATCATCTGCCTCTTCTTCTTATGTATGTACACTCTAAAAAATGTTTGTTTAAATTTGCGCATATTAAGATAGG
>NW_016209537.1:0-1951 GCF_001687245.7 Rhagoletis zephyria
TGATTTTAAGTAGTGTTTTGAGAAAAGAATACCGCTTAAAATGGTGGTTCTCATCTTGATACCAATATCTGTTTTATTTAAATTAAAGGGATAAACCCCTTTGCACCTTTGCTTTTGAAACTATATAGAAAATCTTCAAGTGCCGTCAGAAGTCTTCATAGTGAAGACATTTTATTTATGGGACGTTCCATGTGAACCGGAAAAGAGCTATATCCAAAACATGTCGCAATACAAAGAAACGTTCAAGACTGAAATATTTGTACACTTTTACTCGTTTAAAAGCAGTGTGGCGATTATGGAACCTAAATATGGTGGCGTCAGTAGAAGTGATGCCATTGATCAAACAGCGAACCAACAAATAACACGGTGCAACAGAAACAAAAAAAAAACTCAAAACACAAGAAAAAATTGATATACTCATGAAACTATGGGCCAAATATAGTAAAGCTGCATTTTTAGTTTTTCACTCTGACGTCCGAATTTTTTTCCAAAAGACTTTAAATTTTTAAAGATATGATTAGTTCAAAAAATTTTTCAAAAATTCAGTGCAATGTAGAATAACAATATGGGTGCCAAATGAGAGAGAAAATTCTGTAGGATTTAAAAACATTAAAGTTTTTTGGTTTACAGAGACAAATAGGCATTGAAAATTCGCTGTTAATAAATTTTATCTTTTTAAGGTAATCATGTTTGCAGCTCGAAAGTCGATGATGAGTGTATATTAGTCCTCAAACAATAATTAAAAAAAATATATATATATTGAAAATTTTCACGGATATTTAAGGACAAAATTTGTACAGGACATTTTTCATACCAATTTGTCCTTACCAAAGAATTTATTCTGGTATAATTCTACAGATTTGTTTCTTTTATATGATACCCTTATTGTTATCCTACATTACACTGAATTTTTTAAATAAGTTTTTGAAATAGTCATATTTATTTAAATCGAAGTCCTTTAAAAAAAAATCCTGAGAGAGAAACTAAATACGAAATTTTATTATAATTTGCCCATACGTTCGCGAATATATAAATTTTTTTTTGTGTGTAAAATTTACTGTCGCACAGTGTAATACATGTCAGAATACAAATGTGGTGTCATTTTAAAAATCCAAAATGGCAGGTCCAAAATGGAGGACGCTTTCTTTTGTTTTTTTTTTTAATTCAACATTTTTGCTCGAAACTTCAGTCTCGCTGCTTTTCAGGGTGGCTGTACTCAAATCTGGTGTCAGATTTTCAAAGTTCTTAATGGCGGTTCCATATTGTATCTACCATTTATAACGGCAGAGTTAAAAACGAATGTACATACGTGGCGTATGCGTTACTTAGATGAGATAAGAATGTTACTCATACGCCATGTACACTTGTGATCAGCTAATTAAGCCAGCAGCATATTGATCAATTTTGGCTATTTGTCTTTTGTTTATTTAATGTTTATTCTTTTTCCATAAAAGTCTAGCTCATTATATAACAAACACCACATAAATCCAGATTTCAAACTTTGTGAAAAAATTGTGAAAAATCTGCAAAGTTTCAGCTAGATTTTCAACTTTTTATTCAGATATTTTAGAAGTTTTTTGAGTATGCAGTTTAATAGCCCATTAAATTCTAGGTTAATAATGTGTAAGTCTTAAGTTGCTCTCTATCTAAAAAATCTGAATAAAAAGTTAAAAAGTTAGCTGAAACTTTGCAGATTTTTCGTAATTTTTGCACAAAGTTTGAAATCTGGATTTATATGGTATTTGTTAAATAATGATCACAAGTGTACGTACGTAGATCCAATATGGATACGCCATTTAGAGTTTTTAAAATCTCGACACCAGATTTGCATATACCTGCACTTCTGGCAACGTAGTTATTTGCTTGCATATACATATGTACATACTTAAATATGTATATATGTATGTATGTATGTTCATATATCCTTCAATCCAAGTGGCGTTAGTGTTTA
>NW_016209538.1:0-1951 GCF_001687245.7 Rhagoletis zephyria
TACTAGTAGCATCATACCAGTTGATGAGATAGTCTGCCAATTCATGCCCCGTGAAAAGCATAATTGTGCCTTTTTGCTCGCGGCGCTCCAGCAGTCACAATGGCCGACAGAGAAGAGCACTCGCGTGGTAAGCCTGAGGTCCCAGGTTCAAATCCTGGCGCAGGTAAAATTTTTTTATTTTCTATTTTTTATTTTATTTTTATTTTTTATAAATTTATTTTTTTGTTTATGCTGTTTATTGTAATTTTTTAATTTAATAAAAAAATACTTTTGTTTAATTTCTTTGTTTTTATATTTCTTCCTAAATGTTTTTTGCAACGCAATTAGATTTTCAAATTTGTTATTTATTTATAAATTGAATAAATTATTTTTACTTACATTTATTTAACTTTAAAAATCTTAACCACCTCCAAGCGGCCTCGAACCTGCGATTTCAGAACCAGAACCAGTAGTCTTCACGTGACGCCACAGCCGACATTTGTAAGAAAAGCAATTAATTGCATTTTATTTTTGGCTTTGGCAATTCAAAGGCAGATGTCGTTGATCGCCTAAGTTCTTCGAAATTGTCGAACTGGTAGGCACATACTAGTTAATGAACTAGTATTTTTTCTAACTGGTTTGGCTTTTCACTGCAGGGTATGTAAGTGTAGAAATGAAATTTCTGTCTGCACCTTGCATGCTCCTCTCAAACGTCGCCGTCTAGCGGCTGCCAAGTTGCATTTTGCTTGCTGTTAGCTGTTGATTGCCGCATTGCCGGCTGTCATGATCAGTCTGACAAAGTTTAATTGCCAAAACTGACAATGGCCTGTCATCACATTTCCGATGTTCGGCGCGTCGTGTTAGGGAGTCTAATTGGCTTAAATTGTTGAGAAAAAGGAAACAAATGCAACGAAAACGACACCGTCAGTATAGGCACATGGACGTGTACGGCTTGAAGTGTAAGGACAAAGAAGCAATGTCCTCAGACGAATAGGGAGATATTGATGTATGTGTGTCATGTGCATGTATGTATAGATATATGAATACATACATATGTGTTTAATCATTTAGCTGTGTTAAAATGCCGGTGGAGAAGTGGCATGTGTCAAATGTCACGGCCTAACGACAGCTGTAACTTTGCCTGTAGGTATGGAAAAGTTGTAAAGTCTCGCAGAAAACAAATTAGAATTAGGAGAGTTTAATTATTTTTTTTTACTACTTTGGATTTGAAGTGTCGAAAAGCAAATTTGACATTTTTTTAACTTGTGTTTCTGGTTATTGGTGTGTCCGACAGGTAGGAGCATCATCATATATTGTAAAAAAATTTTCCATCATTCCTTATAAAAAGACAAAGCAAAACGGCACAAGGAACATAGCGCAAAGCGAAATGTCTATAAATTTGACTTAGGCTCCCATTAGCAAACAAAAGACAGAATTATTGAAGAAGGGTCTGAAATACAACAGGAAATTATGGTAATCATCAAGAGTTAGATAAGGAAATGATCATTTCATTAAAACCAATCCAGTATCAGGATCATGCAAGACTCCTAGGTATGACGTATAATTAAACAAGTAAAAAAGTCTATGTTCGGGTGGAGCCGAACAATAAATACCCGGCGCAAGTATTAAATATATGTTTTTTCACCTTTCCGAAAGCTACCGCTAGATGGTAAGCCGGGGCGTATCAATTTTGAGTAAATTNAACCACACCGAGTTTGGTACAAATTGGTAGAACGGTTACCGATATACATATATGTGATCATAAGTGGGCGGTGCCACTCCCATTTTCTAAAATTTTACCATAAACGTATTTCTTGGTAAAGAATTGTTGCAAGCATCAATTTTGAATAAATTAGCTTTAATATTTACTGATTTATTCGAGATTTAGTTTTTCTCTAAATTACCGTTACATGGGATGTGGGCTGGTTATTGTCAGATTTTTTAAATTTTCGGCCATTTAGTATGCTGTACC
>NW_016209539.1:0-1951 GCF_001687245.7 Rhagoletis zephyria
TGTGGTTTCTTGTAGTGCTTTTTCTTTTCATATCTCTCTCGTTTTTTTTTCATATTTTTTGGTTTTCATGCTAATGGCTTGGCTTGTTTACTCGCCCGCGCTTTTTGTTTCCCCTCCATTTCCATTTCCCTCTGCTTATGTCTGCATTATTTTCTTCAAACTCTACATTCTATCGCCAGTAACTAGTCAATCTAAGATTTTACATACGGATATGCAAGTTCTTCATTTAACTTCGCTCAAAAAGTGAGAGTTTTTCGTTGTAACAAGCAGTGCGGCCGCAATTTCATTTGCACTTGGTCTTTTAAGGTCAGCCTTTCAGGTTCATAAATAATCGTCGGCGATTTATGGCACTTAAAATATGATTGTGGGAGTCGTTGACTGATCGTCATAAAGTTTTTTAGTATCTATATTTATGTATCTGCGCACGGTGAGATACTTCTTCAAATACACCCACATAAGTGTTCAATTTTACATGCGAGAAGATACATATACACATTCTTCATATTTTTACGATACATATTTTTCAGTATTAAATATCTTTTGCTGCATTGTCATATGTTCAAGCGCAATAAACGATTGATACACTAGAATATATTGCACACATGCTAAGACATATATTCCAAGGCTAATGCTCGGAGGTACTTACTGTGTTCCGTTAGAGTACATAATTCGTTTTTGAAAAAAAAAATAACCCAAGAAAAAAGTGTGGAAATCAATATATGGCACTTTTATTTTTTGTTGATGTTTGACCTAATAAATAATTCTAAAGCGCTGCGGTTGGCATACAAAAATAGGTTTCTCAGGCCCAGAAACCCAAGAATACAATATTTGAACAATATATTACATGCATATCAGGGGCCGAGAAAAAAAGGTATAATAAAAACTAAATGTCGTTCTCGTAGTACTGTTCCCAAGAACGCTTAAAACCCCAAACCAAAATAAGAACAAACCCTTCGGTAGTGTTAACACAAGAACGAAAGTGAGAACAAAACTGTCGAGAACGTTCTCAACGGGAATTATATAAAAACAAAGCCCTGTGCAACGGCCCCAAAGAGAACCAAATAGGAACAAAGCGCTCCGGAACGCTCTGGTAAAGAACAAAACGGCGGAAATAGTCTAAATAACTTTCTATCGAAAAACAATTTGGGAACTTAAAATGGGAACAAAAGGCTCCGGAACTTTCTGACAGACCCAAACGTGACCAAATCTTCTCTGAACTATTGGCGAAGAATAAAAGTGAGAACAAAATTTTTCTCATATTTCTCATGAAATATTGGAACACTAAAATTAAACAAAAAAGAATTAAAAGATAACTATATAAATTAAGTCAAGGAAAGATTTAAGACACGAACTTTTCTTCCACAGAAAATTAAAAATTGTTCCATTAATGGAGAGTTCACCCTAATGATAAAGCACCTGGAAGTTGAATGATCCAGCTCTCCTCTGTCCTAGAATTAACAATCACCGTTCTCACTGAAACGATTTTTTATCCAAACATGCAGACGCTCTCTTAACTTTAAGTTCTCAAACCTTTTGTTCTTTTAAGAACGTTCTTAAGAGTTTTGTTCTCATTTCGTTCTTTTTGAAAACGTTCCCTAGAGTTTTGTTCACATTTTGTTTTTTTTTACGGAAACGTTCCCGAAGTTGTTGTTTTCATTTTGTTCCAATTAAAACTGCTCTCAATACTTTAGTTCCCGTTTGGTTCTTTTGCGGGAACGTTCTTGACATTATATTTTGTTCTCTTGCAGAACTAAACCATAACCAAAGCGCGTTCTTGATCTATGATACATATACAGTCATGTGAAAAATAATAGGGACACGACATTTTGACCAATTTGACTATTTTTCTTTTGTTTTTGTTGAAGTGAAACTTCTTAATCGAGTTCGAAGATGGTTGCGTTGAATATTTAACACCAAGCCATAAACTCTGTATCGTTCGTTCGATTTTTAA
>NW_016209540.1:0-1951 GCF_001687245.7 Rhagoletis zephyria
TTTTTTTGCGATCATATACGGCAATTGACAGCAAAAATCAACATTTTTTAGCCTAAATCTTTCAGAACAAAAACTAGCCACAAAAATAGAAAAAACCTACTTGAACTCGACTAGCATCCGAACTGCTGGACGCATTCTTCTTCGTCAGCTGACACTTTCCGTAGGTGGTCGTTGAAGTGGAAGTGGAGGTCGTCGTCGTCGTTGTCAGATAGTGCCGGGTTATTGAGGAGTTGGAGTTGAGGTTGACCGAAACGGAGTTGCTGTGGTGATTACTCGATTGGTGGTGGTGATGGGGCATTCCGCTCGTCACAAGCGGCGGCATCAGCCCCGACGTGGAGGAGGAAAGCTTTCCCGCTTGATTACCACCTCCAGTGCCCACCTCCAGCGGCCCGCCCTTGCCATTCCGCCGGAAGATGTCATTCTGGTAGAGAATGCGGGCAATGAGGGCGTAGAGGACCACCGAGACGAGCAGCGGAATGATGTAGAAGAGGACCATGTCGGTGAGAAAGTAGCCCTTGTAGTGCTCCCGGTTGAGGGCAAACTTGCAGGTGACCACCTCCGCCTCGATGCCGATGTAGTAGAGCGGCTCAACCTTGGTGAGGAAGAGCCACGGCGAACAGTAGGCGGTGGCAAACATCCACACGTAGAGGATGATCCGCTTGGCCCGGCGAACCGTGCAGAGCTTGTGCGCCAGCATCGGGTGGCAGATGGCGATGTAGCGCTCCACGGTGAAGGCCGCTATGGAGAGGCTGCTCGCGTTGATGCCCAGAAATTGGAAGAAGATGAAGAGGGCGCAGCCCACCCGGCCCCAGATCCACTTGTCGCCGAGGATGTAGTAGGCGATGATGCCGTTGGGAACAGAGGCCAGGAGGACCATGCTGTCGGCGATGGCCAGCGACACGAGGTAGCAGTTGGTGGGCGTTCGCATGCCTCGACTTCGAAGCACCACGATCACCACCATGACATTGCCGAGGACGCCTAAATTTGGGGGAGAAAGAAGAAAAAAGATAGAGTTAGAAGCTATGGGTAGTTGTTTACCGCATGATTCAAAATGATAAGCAGTAAAAGAGAAGTCAGTCAAGTTTACATCCTGAAAGAGAGAAAGATGTCCCAGCTGACAATGTTTGGACGGACGTGATTGACTCTGGGCGCCGCCAACCGTTCACAGACGGCGTCAGTCATACAGCTTACAAACGTGGGCGCGGGTGTTTTAATTAATCGAAAAGTCAACTGCCTGTCCTTATCATTCCTTTCACCCTCAACCAACCACACACACACACACACACACACTTCTGTCACACGCACGCACTCACTTCACACAGAAACTCGTTACAGATTTTTCCATTCAGATTCGAGAAATGGAAGCAACATCAGCAGCTGAATCTTCTCCTGCAGCCATTTTGGAACGCACTTCTGGTGCAAAGAACTCTCACGAGACTTACAACTTCTAATTAACTGAACTGCTGCTGTTTTCATTTTCTCTGATTGTGTCTGCTTGTCTGTCTGTGTCTGTGTGTGTGTGCTTCTGAATCTTGATTCTTTTAGACGGGTAAAAATCACTTTACCCGAATCAGCAGACACAGCAGCAGCAGCAGCAGCCGGCAAAATAAATGCCTCCTGTTTTCTGTTTTCTTTTTGCTGTAGTGCTCAAACGCTCACTGAACTGTTTAGAAAGCGGCAAGAAAAAGAAATGAAAGAAAAAAGGCAACAAAAACAGCTGAAAAGTGATTCTAATTTCTCCGTCGAGACCGAAAAGCTGGACCTGTCTTTTCGCCCGACTGACATGAGTACCGCTTAGTTAGTGTTTTTGTTTGGTTTTTTATATCTTTTAGTTAACAGCCCGGACGAGAAATGTTTTCAGTTTACGTCAAGCCAAAAAAACATTTTTGAATTTTGGTTGCATTTTTGAAAGACGTCGTAAATGCTTGTGTTGATAATAGTCATTTTGGCC
>NW_016209542.1:0-1951 GCF_001687245.7 Rhagoletis zephyria
ACTTTTTTATTATTATCATTAGATGATGGTAATAATGATGATGATAATGTAGTTTTTTCTTATCAAAAGAGAGAGAAGATGAATTAGATATAATTAGTGGTTGTGCGTGGTTGTGTGCAAAGGTAGTGTCATTATAACAGGAAGAGGAACTGTGTGGATTGTGAGAAGAGTGAGAGATGAAAGAACTAGAGCGAGGTGTGAACTTGATAAAGAAAGAGAGGAAGAAGGGGTAAATAGTAAGATCTCTAGAGAAGTTAACTTGGGAAAAAAATGTGTACATTTTGATTAGACTTTCTGTAGAAGAACCTTCCTACAGGAATGAAAGTAGTGGAGAAAAATTATGGGGAGTTTATGTACAAAATGACTAAAATTGGGGGGATGAGATTAGCTGATAAAATAAATACACGATGATGAGGATGAGGAGAAAAAGAAGATGACTGGGTCTAGTCTTGGGAATCGGGGGTGAGAAAAGTTGAAAGAATTTTTGTCTTACTCCTTCTAGACAATCTGCGGCGGCGACAGCTTTGCCATCGTCTCCGGTTTCATCATGAAGTAGGCGAAGGGGTTGAAGGGCGAGCCTCCTCCGCTGCCACTGCCGCTGCTGCCGGTACTGCCACTCCCACCACTTCCGGTGTTGGTGCTGGTGGTGGTGCCCAGGGCGCTGCTGGCTAGCGTCTGCGCTGCCGCGGCTAGAGAATATGGCGAGGGTGTGGTNTCCGGTTTCATCATGAAGTAGGCGAAGGGGTTGAAGGGCGAGCCTCCTCCGCTGCCACTGCCGCTGCTGCCGGTACTGCCACTCCCACCACTTCCGGTGTTGGTGCTGGTGGTGGTGCCCAGGGCGCTGCTGGCTAGCGTCTGCGCTGCCGCGGCTAGAGAATATGGCGAGGGTGTGGTGCTGTTTGAGCTGCCGCCTCCGTTTCCATTTCCGTTTCCACCTGATCCATTGTTGTAGTTCATCTGATTGTACAGCTGATTCTGCACGGTGGAGAGAAGCGAGCTGGTGTTGAAGTACTGCTGCTGCTGCTGTTGCAGAAACTGCTGATGCTGCTGTTGCTGCTGTGCCTGGTGCTGCTGGTGGGCACTGCTGAAGAGGCTGAAGGCGTCGGTGGCTGAGGTGGCGGCGGCTGAAACGGAGGAGTTTGCCGCCGCAGCAGCCTTGATCGTCGCCGGGCTGAGCTGACTTTGCGCGGAGAGGGCCTGCATGGCTGCGGCCGCCGCCGCTGCCATTGTGTTGGTCAGCGGATTGCAGCCGTACATGTTGGCGGCGGCGTTGAAGGCGGAGGGAAAGGATCGAGCGGTGGCTGCCTTCTCCGACTCGCTTGAAGTCGCCTGAAGGGCTGAAGTTGGGTCGAAGAGTGAGTTGGCGGCGGCCCCGCCGCCGCCGCCGAACTGCTGCTGCTGATGGTGCTGGCTGCTGTGGTGATTAGCTCCAAAGTTTCCATTGAACCCTCTGAGCGGGTCAAAGGCGTGGCTGTAGGCGTGCGCGTTGGCGGCGGCGGCGGCTGCTGCCGCAGCGGCCGCTGCAGCCGCCGCTGCGGCGTTTGGCGTCATCACCGGGTAACCGGCTGATGAGTGGTGGTGGGGGTGATGAGGGTGATGGGCCTGGTGGTGACCGTGGTGACCACCGCCCAGGGAGTGATGGCTCAGCAGGTGTCCGCCGCCGCCGTTGATGTCCTTTTTGCTGCTGGAGTTGTGATGTCCTCCACCACCGCCACCTCCTCCATTGGTCACTGGCTTGGGCTTGCGACGAGGTCGGTACTTGTAGTCGGGGTGTTCTGTTTATTTATTTTTTTTTGTTAGAGAGGATTAGGGATTGGGGGAAAAGGAGTTTATGATTACTGTTGTTCTTTCTGTTTTTTCGACTGATATTCGTGACTGTCTGAGATTTTCTCCTGCTCTCCTTTTCAATTGCTAAAACAAAACCGACTATCACTGTCTCGTTTTCTCTCTT
>NW_016209543.1:0-1951 GCF_001687245.7 Rhagoletis zephyria
TTTGGGAGTGGGCAAAAATGATGTTTTGTAATTTAGGAAGAATTGAATACGCGCTATCTGGGAAGACAATATCTACATGTAATATATATTCTGTTTGTTGGCACTATATCCAAACACAAACGAATCTTAAGCNTGTAATATATATTCTGTTTGTTGGCACTATATCCAAACACAAACGAATCTTAAGCCTCTTAACAGTGAAACAATTTCTTATTTTCTTTCTTATTTATTTCTTTGCGAATACAACTTCACACTTAAAATTAAGACGTTTATAACTAACATTTTATGAAGAAAATCCCTTCTTCGTTTAAAATAAAAATAAGCGAAATCGGCCCAATTTCATACAACCCTGCCTGGAAATGGAAACATATATACATATTTGAAATTTAATAAAACAAGACAAATAGCAAATTCGGCTAAAAACGGCTAATTTTTTTCTGCAAAACGGCTAACAAATCGGCTGCCGGCTAAATCGAAATTTCTCCGGCTGTTTGCTATCGCAACCGGCTAAATCTAGCCGAAAAGGACTAAAATGGCAACACTGACCCCAAGTAAACGCGAGCTGAAAGTGTGATTGTTACTACGTTTATGCGCATGCATAAGTCGCTTTAATTCATTTCGCCGCGATTCAAAACATATGTATAAACTGAATTTCAATTCGCTTTGAAAGAGCGAAGTGTTTTGGCTCACACTCCAATTCAAATCGGTAGTTTATTTCCCCAGACAGTTAGAAAGAGTGTATAAACACCGCTCTCAGTCAAAGCGAATTGGAGATCAGCTGTTCCGCTCAAATTCCAAATAATCGCATCAGTATTTAAAAGCTGATTAATAATAATCGTTCTTTTTCTTTGCCACGATTTTATAATGCCGAATAAAACTAGATTTTTATCACTTTCCATTATGTTAACTTATAAAATGTCAAATGAAAACTGCTAATTTTGTTTGCTTTTGAAGATGGTTACTTTGATGCCGATATAAAGTCGTAAGCACTGGAGCGATTTTAAAATGAAAAATGTACGTTAATACTTGTTTACTTAATTAATTTAGTTAATTCCATTAATTTGAAAGGTACTCGGGGAAAAAAACTGTATTCTTAATCGGAATGCAATCTCAACCACAGTCCGACCGACAAAGAAATTGAAACGTATGTTGAAGAAAGTCGGACTGACAAGATATATACCCGTAGACCCTTTTTTTTGCCCCTCTGAAAGAATTTTAAAAATTCTATACAAATTTCTTTTGTTTGAAATGCAACCGTGGACACTAGCTGGCAGAAAAACTTTCAAATTTGCGTTCGTACAGAAAATTGCAAGTTTCTCTACATAAGAGAGAATTTGGGAGCATTCTTACTATCTTACTATCTGATATTTTGAGTGATAATTCTAGCTGGATTTTCGACGAACAAACCTATTGTCTTCCCTACAAGGCCTTTTCAGACTGACCGATTCTCAATACACTCAAATAGAAACCAACACACATAAAAAACGCTGTAAAAATTTCCTTTCAATTTTAAGGCAGTAAAACAACGACCTAAAGTTAACATCAACCGAGGCCATATGTTGACAAGGGATGCAAAATCACAGTTACACAAAAGAACTGGTCAGATTTTTCAGAAATCCCCTCAATTCTGATGTAAAATATGATGCCAAAAGACTGCAGACCTCCCATTTGGATGGCCGGTCATATGACCAGCAGATGTCTCGTAGGATTCCCAGAGAGTTTTGCTTTACATAGAAATTTGTGCTCTTTTATTTTCATTTTGACTCACTTCAGTGTTGGTTCCTTTAATTCAAGTTGGCATTCGGTTTTTGGAATTTAAAGAAGTTCTCAGCAAAAAAGTTTGTTTAAAAAATACATATGAGTACATAGTGCTTGAAAATATCAATTTTTCCCTAACCATACACCTTTGGGAGTGGGCAAAAATAATGTTTTGTAATTTAGGCAGAATTGA
>NW_016209544.1:0-1951 GCF_001687245.7 Rhagoletis zephyria
AATGTTTGTCGTGGTTAAATTAATACTTTGCGCTTCAAGTGCTTAACGCGCACACGCACGCACGCACAAATTTACTCTTAAGTATTTATTTAAGCACATAATCCCAGCTACAATTTGCTCATAAGAGCGCAAGTCTGTGCAAGCAGAAGAACGGCATTGAACATATAGCGAATGAGCCGCCGATGAAGCATTTTAGAGAAAAAATTAGAAAAAATAAAATACTTAGTCCTTTGTATAGTCAATTAACCCTACCTCGGAATGGTTTACCGGCTCATTCGAGTGGTCCCTAAAAATTGATAGCAAATCAAAGGGAAATGGGTATATTTTTTTTAGAAGCAATGCTGCAGTGTTTTTATAGAACACTCCATCATTTACTGCCAGTACTTGCTTTTTATACAGTGTATCGGCGTGCCTATTTCATTTGCTTTGTCCACGAAAAATATATTCAATATTTTTGGAGACATTTCTTAATTGTTGGCGCTGCCTTAATTTTCATTTCAGGTGCCGTACAATGTAGCTTTTAAAAATAAAACTTCAGAAGACGTTTCACTACTCGTTGTCGATTCCATAGTAGATGTTATATTCTTTATAGATATTGGTAAGTATGAAAACAAAGTTTTGCTATGCTTGTACTAAAAATATTTGTTCAAAAATGTGAGCCTTTCTGCTTGAAAAAACTATGAAGAGTAGCTTTATAGCAAAGAGCAACGTTTACCGAGTTTGTAAGAGGTAGCTTACGCCTTCAGACTTCTACAAATAATTTCATAAGCCGAATGGGAATTGCAAAGCTTACTCAATTAATTTTACATACTTACGGGCGTAATTTTCTCACTAGAGACTTAGTCTAAAAAGTTAGTACATTTGTGGGAATAACTCTGAAAGGTTATTGCGTTTCTAAGAGACTATCTCAGAAACGCAAAATTACGCTGGATGTTTTTCTTCTTTTCTTAAAAGAAACCTGATCAGACTGACCTCATGAGACAAGTGATGAGATCTTAATGATCTTGAGAAAGAAGTTTCTCTCTATTAATACCTACATAAGTATTGCAGACCATTATTCTCTACTAAATTTTTAAGCTGGTCCAAAAGCTCAAACCATTAAGAGACTACTTTCAACCCACAAACTGAAGCTTAAACTTTTAAGAGGACTATATGGCCGTATTAACATCGATGACTCCGCCATAGCTTTATACCTTTGACTATTATCCCATCAAGCCTTGATCGGGCCGCACTTCAAGGCCTTAGTTAGATCGAATATTGGTGATATTTAACTTCTCAGATTCCCCCGACTCATCGCCATTAATATTAATAATCCAATTTTCTAGTGTTTGGCCGAACGTCTCCTCCAATTTGTGCCGTGCGCCTTGACAAAGTTTTTGCCAACTCCGAGCCCGCGATTGTATTTTTATGAGAAGCTGTTTTTCATGGCAGAAATAAAAACACTCGTGGGTTTACCATTGCCTGCCGAGGACTACCGTTATTAGACAGAAACTGGGCTTGAACGCAGGCCCTGCGGAATGGTAGCGCGCAGTGCTAACCATTACAGATTCAGAAAAAAATTTCTTGCTTTATTCTTTCCTCAGTCAGGATATGGGAAAAGTGAAAATCCTAAAGCACCTTTTTTCCGAATAAGCGACCCTAGCTAGTCTCAAAACTATAAAAATGTAATTCGAATATCTGTCTTTTCTTTTTTTCTTTTCGTTTACCCAAAAAACTCCCCTAACCTTTAACCTCTTCCCTCCACAACCTTCCTGCAACGTACGACGATTTTCCCTGCGCTTCTTCTCTCCCTCTCTCTCCCTCTCTCTATCTGTCTCTCTTCATATTTTCATTGCAGTTTTAAATTTCCACACAACGTTCGTCGGTCCCGGCGGCGAGGTGGTCAGCGATCCCAAAGTGATACGCATGAACTATCTAAAGTCCTGGTTCATCATCGATCTGCTCAGCTGCC
>NW_016209545.1:0-1951 GCF_001687245.7 Rhagoletis zephyria
ATGCGTAGTGAATGTAGCCCTATGGACGAACAACTTCTGAGATACTTCGCCGACCTAAACGGGGTTAGATCGCCGAAACAACAGCCCTTGGTCGGGTAAACCCGAGTCATTCCGGTACGTAGAACCGGCTGTCGTGGGAATGGTCGGTAGGTCGTCGGGTCCAATGGTTGGTCGATATGTCTGGACCGCAACCATGTATTGAAGAGATGCCTCTAACGTGCCTGGGTTGAGGCTCCTCCTCAAGCAGGGGCTCACGCTTGTGGCATCCTACCAGAAACTTCTTACTGAGCATTTCTTGTTGATTTAAGAATCGATTTAAAACGAGTAAACTCTCCATCACGAATGTCGCTATTCCGACCCAGAGCTACGTAACCTGGACCTAGTTGTATATCTGAACAAGATCAGTGATTGATGCAGCGCCGTTCTGCTTTTTATGCCCTTTCAGTGTTCGTAAATACGGCACTTATAGGCACTTATTTTTACTGTTAGAATGTGCCGCAGATGTTCTGAATTCCGAGAGAACATATTTCGCCAGGAGGAGAGATTAGAAATGAGTTCGAACGTTATTAATGAAATTTCTTATGGGCATATATTTATACAAATGCAGGGCATGGCAATACCTGTTTTTCAGTTTAATTATATTAACAGAATTTTGAATATGTAATTACATACAAAGGACAAAGTGATTAGAATTTAATTAAAACTGAATCTCTCAACTTTTGCCATTTTCGTAAGTTTTATGATTTGCTACTGTTTATTATTTTGCATCAGCTTTCTCTACTCGTACCNCAGAAGGCGGCTCCACGGTTTTATTTGCTGAAATATTTACATATTTTTTTAATTGGCGCATTATGAAAATAAGAAAGTATTAAAAGTATGGGCTTGTTCGAACTGCAATCACAACCGCAGGGTTGCGCGAATTCCCAGCAATGTATTATGAGTTGGGCATTTGCAACAATGTTGTCATTTTCCATCAGACAGCAGTAATACCGCTTTTATTATGTGCCTCGAACAGGCCTTATGTACGTACTTACCATGTGGCTGTGGATGCGCGCAAGCAATTTCCAGTTGCGCATTTCTGCGATCAAAAACGAAATTATCGGCTATTTCTTGCAGTATCTGCGCAGCATCTAGTTTAATATCTGTAAAGAAAATGAACTACAAGTAGGATATTATTTTGAAATGATTTTAAAATTTTGTTACCAGCTTCCACTACTCCTTCTCTTAACAGCTTTTTTCGCTTCCCAGCCAGTATATTGCTTATGTTGCGTTCCGTCTCTTGCAACTTTTGAACCTTTAATATCTCCGCCTGTGCAGTGAAGCCTGCTTCCAACTGCTCATGATACTGAACAAGCTCGCTAGCTTCTGGTACCCGCAGTAAAGATTCTTGCTTGGAAACTAGTTGAGCAATGCCTCGCTCCACCAGAAAGCGTGTCTCATGCGGCGTTAGCTCCAGTGGTAAAGCTAAGGAAGGAGCTTAACTGTAGTTATTTATCTCAAATTTCTCCAACTTACTGCAATCATTCGCCGACCAGCCTCGGATGCTGCACGTGCCCACCAGCGCGCCCACAATTCGGTGCT
Source organism: Rhagoletis zephyria (assembly GCF_001687245.7). Classification (NCBI taxonomy): domain Eukaryota; kingdom Metazoa; phylum Arthropoda; class Insecta; order Diptera; family Tephritidae; genus Rhagoletis; species Rhagoletis zephyria. Next base: position 1,582 of record NW_016209545.1, read on the forward strand.
TCCGTCGCAATGTGATGTAGTCTGTTAAGGATAATCATGAATCTGTTTATTACCTAAGCAATCCTAGTTAAGGTATATGTTTACCGTTCACGTTAAAAACATATCCAGTGCCATTTAAAAGCGTTAAAGATATTTTTTCATCAGTTTCGCTTGTTGCAGTCATTGTTTACGAATCGAATAAAAGGAAAATTCGCAACAAAAAATAAAGCGACATCTGTCCGACGTGTTTCATGGGAGTTATTCAACTATTGGTGAACTTTGCCAAATCGGCACAGGGTGCTTACAAAAAAGATAAATTTATAAATTATGCCAGAGAACGTCTATGCAGAGAACGTCTATGAATGAGAAGGCGCATTTTCTGTGACCGTTT
>NW_016209546.1:0-1951 GCF_001687245.7 Rhagoletis zephyria
GCGTTGGGCGTCTGTGGCTGGCCAGAGTGTTTTGGCAATGTGACAAGTCGGTTCCATTCGCCATCTTTCATTGGCAACTTTTATGAATTTTTCATTCAGTGCAAATTTTCATGTTTGATGATGGATGCCGAGAGTATCGCCTATATCTGTATCAGCCAATGTCATTCCAGGCGAGTATGTCAGCCTTGAAATTTCCCTGAATGTCGCAATGGCCAGGTATCCAAACAATGTGTGCGTGTGCTGAATTCCTCAGCTATCTCATTGAGCGATCGGCTAGATTGAATTGCCACCTGGCTCGCAGTGAAAATGTAGATATTATGACTAGGAATCGTCTCACGCCGTACCAGTGATGCGACCATTGAGATAGCCATCAGTTCCGTCTGAAAAACACTGCAGTAGTCAGGAAGGCGGAAGCTGAGCGATATGCCTGACTGTTCCGAATAAACTCCACCACCAACTCTTTTTTCGAGCTACGCTCCACCCGTGTAAACATGGGTTGATCCTCTTTTCCTGACTGTGTCCATTAACCATTCCTCCCTCGAGGGAAAANGTCATGGTACTAAGCTTTTATTTCGACTCTCTTTAATCTCTGAATAATTTCACGCATACCTGGCGACTTAATTGTCTGGTCGCACACCTTCGCCTGTGAATTTTTCTACACAAACAAATTCTTGTTTTCCCACGCTTTTTTGAGCTTTCCCAAAGAATATGTAAATTTACATTTTTTAATGTTTCAATTTTAAGATACACATATGTATGTACATACATATAAACACTGAACTACTATGCATATGAAGAAATTATTAGCATAGAATGAAGTCAACGTGGAGTTTGGAGCAAATGGAATGTAAAATTCGTCTAAGAACAAATGATCTGTTTTACAAATACAGCTCGCTTTTTTCAATATGTGGATAACTTTTTAGTACACGTCCACGCTTCCTCAACTAACGTCGGAAAGTGAATCCAAGGCTTTTGCAAAGACTGCTAACGGTACACAAGCTCGTATTGGCACACGCTTTCCAATTATGTCTAGTAGAGAACAATGAGGGCAAGCAATCTAAAACACATCAACCTTAACCATGAGGCATGAGATCTTGGAGAGCCCAGCGTTCGACAGAAGGTTAAGTTGGATTAGATTATTTTAGCTTAGATTTTCGCGGCTGCCCTCAACTAATATGTATGAGAAAACATCCCAATGACGCATTAGCCCGTTGTAATACCGTAAAACTTCTTTTACCTACTAAGTAGAAGTGAGATCAACCCGTCGATCTCATTGACGTTACCAAATTCTCGATGTTTTAATGAATTTAATGTCTACAGACGTGGTGCAGTGACACACGAGGGTATTGAATTAAAAAAAATCGCTACAGAAATTGTGTGACTTTTAGGAATTAATCATCTAAATCTTCTACTTTTAAAGTTTGAGCCTAAGACTAAGCCTAGAACAAACAAAGGCTAAAAAAGACAAAGACGAATACTAAGACTAAGACGATTTCGAAGACGAATCCAAATACGACGACGATGAGAAGAAAACAAATTTGATAACGAACGCGAATTCGAAAGAGAATACGAAGTTGAAGTCGAATACGAATACGAATACGAATGCAAAGGAGAAAACGAAGATTTAGATGAAGACGAAGGCGAATTTGAATACCACAACGAATTCGAAGACGAATACGAAGAGAAAAGCGATTGCAAAGTGAATCACAATACGAAAAAGAAGACAAATTTAAAGTGTAAGAAGAATACTAAGATGAAAGCGAATACGAACACGAAAGCGAATACGAATACGAATACTAACACGAATACGAAGATGAATATGAGTCGAAGATAAACACGATTACAAATCCAAGGAATAAGAGGAACACGTATACGTAAATGAAAACGAAGGCGAAGTTGAAGACGACTACGTTTACGAAGACTGATGCAAAGAATAATATGAATACAGAGA
>NW_016209547.1:0-295 GCF_001687245.7 Rhagoletis zephyria
GAACATAGTAGTTGTGAATTAGCTTTTTAATTAATTTCCCCGGAAAATCGTTGTCCTCCAGAGTTTTTTTAATAATGCAAATACTTTTGTTGTGATATATTCTGTCGCTGATAGAGAGAACTCGTCTCACGAAATTGTTGGCAGTGTTTACAATTATTCTTCTTTCCTGCTTAGAATTGAAATTTACAGGTCTGCCCAAAGCCGTCGGTTTTTTGTACCAGTCTATAGTAATTTCGTTGTTTCTCCTTATCACTAGGGTGTCCAGAAAAGGTAGTTTTCCTTCTTTTTCTACTTC
>NW_016209547.1:405-1951 GCF_001687245.7 Rhagoletis zephyria
AAATATTTTTGTTGTGATATATTCTGTCGCTGATAGAGAGAACTCGTCTCACGAAATTGTTGGCAGTGTTTACAATTATTCTTCTTTCCTGCTTAGAATTGAAATTTACAGGTCTGCCCAAAGCCGTCGGTTTTTTGTACCAGTCTATAGTAATTTCGTTGTTTCTCCTTATCACTAGGGTGTCCAGAAAAGGTAGTTTTCCTTCTTTTTCTACTTCTATTGTGAATTTTATTAGTTTTAGCTATAGCGAATAAATCGTCAACGTACTTAGTAAGAAGTCGTGGCTTATTGACCGACTCCTGTTCGAATTTTTTGAGTAACTCTTCCATAATGATGTCCGCTATAACTGGTGATGATGGAGATCCCATGGGCATACCTGAACGCTGCTCATATATTTTATTATTATATTTAAAATAGCGGTTTTCTTTTATGCAGAATTTTACCACAGTCAAAAAAAGTTCTTTAGACATATATGTATACTCTTTTATATCTTCCCACTTCGAAGCTATGATTTCAAGGGCCAAATCCACTGGAATACTCGGAAACAATGACACAACATCGAACAACACTAGACTCTCATCATCATAAACATATGTATCCTTGATCTTGTTCTTGAATTCGATCGCGTCTTTGACATTATATACGGAGGACATGGTTACATTTTTCAGGATTTTGACGACATATTTACATAAATTGTAAGACGGGGATTTGACGGACGAACAAATAGGTCTGGGTGGATTTCCTTCTTTGTGAATCTTTGGTAAGCCATAGATTCGGGGTGGATTAGCTGTTTTACACAAAAGCGCATTCTTTTCTTTTACATCAATAATTTTATTTCTGAACATTTTCTCAACTAGTTCGTTGTTCTTGTCCTGTTGTCTATTAGTAGGATCACGTTTAAAACTTTGTATGTGGAAATATCGTTGACTATAGTCTGCATTTTTATGTCATATTCTGATTTATCCATCAACACAGTTACATTGCCCTTGTCGGCATTAAGGATCAAAAGCTCTTTATTATTTTTTAAGAACATTTTTGCGGAACGTAGGGTATCACTTATAAATTTATCTCTAACTGAAGTTGTCGTCTTGTTGAGGTGGTCACGTAGCAGTGTCGGCAAGTTGTTTCTTTCCATCTCTTGTTTCTCTTTGTCTTTAATTGTTTGTATATAGTTTTCCCCGTCTGCGATGACTTTAAATAGTGGAAATTGTTTGTTGTCTATGGGTAAGGCATATTTAGGACCCAGAGAAAGAAGCCACTGAATATCGGTTGGAATTTGTATGCTAGTCGTGTTACGGATCCATTCTGGTATCACCCTAATGTTTAAGAGTAGTTGTTGTTTATGTCTTAAGTTTTAGTACTTAGCAAGTTGGGTAGTTTTGATACTTTCTTTCAATGTGTTCGTCAGCACTTCCTCACTTTGGAAGAATGCATTGCAGTCACGTGTGTTGAGGTGTTGTTTCATTCTTGTTTTTAACATATTTACCTCTCTTTCTTTTTTATTATTATTATTATTATTATTTCATTTATTACGGCCAAAAAAGCC
>NW_016209548.1:0-1951 GCF_001687245.7 Rhagoletis zephyria
TAAAGATTCCCCACATGCGTGGACTTTTTCACCCTGAATGATCCTCCTCGTTACGTAGAGCATTGCCTACATGGAAAGATAAACACATTATTTATTTATACTAGTTAAATGTTTTCAGTTTTAAGTTATTTCATCAACAAAATTAATCTTTGTCTCCAGGAATAATTTATTGTTACTATACCTTAAAAACTGGCTCGGTGGTTAGAAGTTTGGGTCGAAAATGAGATCAGTACCTGTTTTGAGAATCTTGAATAAATTTCGGGAGGGAAGGAAAAGCAAAATTTTTAAGGTGGAGCAATTGCGTTGAGCTGAAGGAGGATTATGCTGAGAAATTTAAGGTTTTATTGCTGAAAAGATATATGTATCGTAACCGAAAAGGCAAACACAGATTGCATTTTCATCAGATTACGTTTTTCTATGCCTTTGTAGCTAAAAACAATCTAACCATAAAATTTTATTTTTGATTTAAGCTCCTCAATATCAAGTTAATCAAGTATATATGGTCTTTTTCTAAATGTATTTTAGATTAAAAACGCAGTGGATGCCAGCTAATACAATAAACTCGCCATTTGCTGCAGCAACAAAACAAATTTTGTGCTTGAATTGCAATCATCAACTTCAGAAAAAATTGAAATCGCGTAAAAAGCCTGATTTGAATTTTATTTATTAATGCATGACATAGCATATTTTGTGCAATGCACTTGGGCAAATGTATATATGTAAGTATGTATGTGCATATAATTCCACGCATACATATGTGTACGACATGAAATGCATTTACTTCCATATTCCATGTTTATATGTATGTATATATGTACATTAGACCGTACCATCTTACAAGAAAACAAAAGAAAGGTTTGCCGTACACCCCTTGATTATATTGTATTTTTTGAAAGCGGTTTTTTTACCAAGCATATGTAGGTGATGCCTCTTTAAATATTCCGGTGACTCCCACGTTCGGCAATAAATTATTTTTATTTGAAATATTTTTACAAGAATAATAAAAGTACCTAGGACAAAAAGTATGAACGAAACTAAATATCGTTCTCGTAGTTTTGTTCCCAAGAATGCGTCAAAACCAAAACCAAAATGAAAACAAACATGTCGAGAACGTTCTCAATGGAAAAGGGTATAAGAACAAAACTTTGAGACAAAAAAATTGTATCCTCAATACAACATCAACATTCTTTATGATCGCACTGCAAATTCCTAAGATATTGCGTAAAATGAAAAAAGGCCACCCCTACGTTGGACCATAAAAACAAAATGTCGAAATTGCCTTGCAAAAATACTTTAGAACCTTTTTTTCTGGTTCGGTTTAATGTACATGCGTGTATATATTCACTACATTCATCATCGTCAACAACTCCATAAGCTTTGACGACTTTATTTTTGTTGATGTATATTCGCGCAAACATTTTATTTGATTGCTTTGTGTAANACAAATGCACAAACACACATCGGCGTGGTTTCGCATAAAATCCGGAATTGCCATGGAGACTTATTGCAGTGTTTGTTGTTTTTGTACTTGTTAGTACCACAGCTTTGTGCTTTATTTGTTGAAGAAGAAAATTTGGCTTTAAAAAAATTCGATCGCGCTAAAATATCTAGCATACATTTTACACTTGGTCCGCTGTTGCCAGATGGTGATAATTTTCCTATTTGAGGGAAAACGGGATTGTCATGTATCTAATAATAGTATGTAATAGATTGGCGCTTACATATGTGTTAGTGTTTGTAGTCACACAAAGCATAGGAACCTACAGTTTTACGCCGACCCCGAACGGCGATTGTATTTACATATATGAAAATCTTTTTCATGGCAGAATACAATCGGAGATTTACCAATGACTGCCGAGGGGCGACCGCTGTTAGAAAAATTTTGTTTATGTTTTATTTTTTGATGTTGCTCGAAAACTGGGCTAGAACCCAGGCCTGCGTAACGATAGCG
>NW_016209549.1:0-1951 GCF_001687245.7 Rhagoletis zephyria
CCCAAAAATTTCTGGTAGGCAAATCTTTCACTTATTTACTTTGATAATATCAATATTGAAAAATTAATTAATTTTTTCCCAAACCTATAGTCGGTACTTGGAGCATTTAGAGTTTTTACATTGCAGAAAACGTATTTGTTTTGACTTATGTACCAGCATTCGACAGTAGGGCAGACAAAGTTACATATATATATTAGCAAATCTCACGAGTTGTTACCTAGAGAGTGCATTACCTTCAGTTTTGCATAAAGAACAAGATTCCATCTCGAAATTGTATTTAAATGGAAACTTAAAAAAGATATACTAAAAAAGTCAAAATAACATACCCGTAATTACGTATGTAACGTATACGCCCCGTAGCACCATACAAAACCAGCTAACACGTTTACTCGCACGCCTTAACTTAAACGTCATATTATTTATTTACATAAAAATATCTAAATATTTGCGTGGAATATTTTCTATAGTATTATTCAAGAATATACCTACATATTAATTTCTTTATGTATATAACAATTTCAGATGAAATTTCGAGTGTGCCAATAAAAATTGTAAAATTGGAATTCTTGTTCCGCAAATCATCGTCATCTTATCTCAATGTATTTCTTTTTAATTTGGTGGCACACTAGTTTTATATTACTCCAGTTTGGTTCGTTTTGGTAAAAAAAAAAAAAACATTTTCACCGTTTAATGTTGATATTTTGAAGTATCTTAACTTTTAAAATGACAAAATCGTTAAATTTTAAAAATTACAAAAATTGCTGCGACATATATTCTTCACGCTGCCAGTTTTTTTTTAATTTGGTGGCACACTTTTAAAACTGCACAGACATGTTGTATTTGGTCCCAACTTTCATTGCTTCTAATGTGAACATTCTGTCTGAAAACTTCCCAAAGTTATTAAAAAACAAAACAATTATAAAATTTTCGAGGAACAATAGAAAAATTAGTAGTTTCGGTACTTCTTCGACCTTACTCTACTTTGCTCATATATTTCGGCAATTTGTTACAGTTTAGCGAAAAGCTTTTTGTGTTTAAAATATAGGGGAAATATATGTATCTATATGTATATGCTGTGTATGAGTTTGATCTCCCCTGCTTTAACGAACTAATAAAGAAATATCCCGCATATAATGTACTTAAAAAAAGAGCAAAAATCCTACAGCTCACATTCACGCAAACAATCAAGTCCATACGTAAATATGTAAGCTCTTTATGGGAACAAAAATTAACATTGAATTCCTAATCTACCTTTTTGTGTATGTACATAGATAGGCTACAGTTGAAATAAAGAAAATAAAAAATATGCAACTGTTTGCTTTAATTCTGCCACGTGTTGGAGTTAATGTTACCAAGCGTGAAAAAGTGACTGTCAACTAAACGAGAATTGCCACGAAAATTTTTGGTACGTGATATTTGCCTTGGATTATACATATTTATGCACATTATACGCATGTGAACAGACATGCACAAGACGATTTCTTAGTCTAAGAAATATTTTTCACTTCATGCCATGTGAAGTTCATGGCAACAGCACCGAAATTGTGAAGGCACGTTCATGGAACGTTCAAACAGCGTTGGTGGCCCTCCTCACTACTCCGACAGATACTTACTTAGGTAAAATACTAAACGGTGCACGTGGTCGCATATGGCGTACACACACATACACCCATACATAAAGGTATATATCGTTACCTTAATATAGAAAGACCCTAACTCATATAGTCGCTGAAATGCAAAAAGTGGTAACTAACAAAAAAATTTTATTGCTTCAAATGATGTGGGGACTTAGAATTCGATGAAATGCATCAAAATGAATCAAAAGGGAATTTTGAATTTTTACTTAGTTATGGATATTTGTATTTCAGCGACTATATGAGTTAGGTCGTTTCTATATCAAGGTAACGATATGTATAATCTTGTTTTATGCGACCATTGGGAATTTTCTAAT
>NW_016209551.1:0-1951 GCF_001687245.7 Rhagoletis zephyria
AAATCTAAAGTGGCGCCACGTATCCACGAATAACAACCCTGCAGATCTAGGGACCCGCGGTTGCAGGCCGCAAGAACTGCTAAACCAATCCCTTTGGTGGCACGGACCAGATTGGCTACTCAAGCCTTGCGACGAATGGCCATTGTCATTTCGTCAAAATGTCGCGGCACTTGAAGAGCGCAAAGTTGAATCTCTTCACACTTTGGAAAGTGAACCTGATCTCTTAGACCGGTTCTCATCCTGGTCGAAAGCTTTGCGAGTGATTTCGTACATGTATCGATTCATCCATCGAACAAAACCAATACAGTCCACTGAAACAATAAACTATGAATCTGTGGTTATCACTCAATCTGAGATTCATTAGGTCAAAATTCGCCTTATAAAACGAGCTCAAGAAAGGCACTACCCTAATGACTATTCAAAGCTTTCAATCAGACAGCCACTTTCCAAAAGAAGCTCTCTTTTAACGTTAAATCCATTTATGGACTCCAACGGACTTCTTCGAGTAAACGGCCGTTTGACAAACTCATTTCTAACTTACAATGAGAGGCACCCAATCATTCTTCCAGAGTCTTCCCTATTCTGTTATTTGTTTCTTAAATTTTTACATGACCTATTGATGCATGCGGAACATCAACTTATGGTCAGAACTGCTAGGCAGGAATATTTCATTCCTCGCTTAAAATCGAGCTGCAAAACATGCACAATATTCAAGAAAACTCTCAATCGCAAATCATGTCAGCGCTACCGCCAGAACGTTCCAGTTTCTCCCTACTATTTATATACACGGGACTAGACTTTGCAGGTCCTTTCGACATTAAATCTTCACTCCTCCGAAAATGGCCAATGCTGAAAGGCTACGTCTGCGTCTTCATATGTTTTTCAACCAAAACAATCCATCTAGCGCCTTGTTCAGACCTATCGACCAAAGCATTTCAAGCAGCTTTCTCCCGCTCCGTCGGAAGGCGTGGTCTTCCACAACGCCTCTTTTCCGACAACGGAAAAAACTTTATCGGCGCCAATCGAGCCTTCCAAAAGGATTTTAAAACTTTTCTCAAGGAAACTTTCGACGATATGCGATCCAAATATACTCTGCATGGCTTTGAATGGAACTTCTTGCCACCCAGCGCTCCTCACATGGGCGGCCTCTGGGAGGCGGCGGTAAAAAGTTTCAAACTGCACTTTAAACGAATTGCTGGAAGTCACCATTTTACTTTTGAGGAACTGGCTACCTTACTGGCTCGCATCGAAGCCGTGTTGAACTCTCGACCGCTCTCGCCTATGTCGGATAATCCCCAAGAGTTACTAGCTCTGACACCAGGTCACTTCCTGCGGGGTGCGCCATTGCTGGCCCCCCCAGAGCCCCAAATTATTGACAACCTCTCGCTTCAAAATCGATGGGAAAAACTCAAAATTCTAAACCACCAATTCAGCCAACGCTGGAAAGATGAGTATCTGAAAGAACTCCACCAAAGATACAAGTGGAGATTCCCACAAAAGAGCCTTAAAGTAGGCGATTTCGTTGTTATAAAAAATGAGCTAACTCCACCAAATGAATGGCGATTAGGTAGAATAGAGAGGGTATACCATNATTGCTGGAAGTCACCATTTTACTTTTGAGGAACTGGCTACCTTACTGGCTCGCATCGAAGCCGTGTTGAACTCTCGACCGCTCTCGCCTATGTCGGATAATCCCCAAGAGTTACTAGCTCTGACACCAGGTCACTTCCTGCGGGGTGCGCCATTGCTGGCCCCCCCAGAGCCCCAAATTATTGACAACCTCTCGCTTCAAAATCGATAGGAAAAACTCAAAATTCTAAACCACCAATTCAGCCAACGCTGGAAAGATGAGTATCTGAAAGAACTCCACCAAAGATACAAGTGGAGATTCCCACAAAAGAGCCTTAAAGTAGGCGATTTCGTTGTTATAAAAAATGAGCTAACTCCACCA
>NW_016209552.1:0-1951 GCF_001687245.7 Rhagoletis zephyria
ATAAATATTATTGTTGTGTAAAAATCGTTGTTTAAATGCGTTTAAGTTTGTTTTTGTTTTCATTTAACCAAAAGCGCACGCGGCATGAAACAGAACAGAAATAAGGTTGACAAATTTAATTGTTTTAATAATTACGCACATGGAATTAGTAATTGTTACTCGTACTCAAATTGCAAAAACAAAACCGAAATATCAAAATCTGCTTAAATTTTATACGTGATCTTAAGTACTGCAGCTAAAAAAAACTCACCTGCCAAAAGGTTCTTGATTCCAAAAGGGGCCATGTCGCATATTGCTGAGCAGGCGACTTGAGTTTGGAAAACCTGCAGTTAAATCTTTATCAACATTCATGCGATGTGTTAGTGCATGCACCTGAAATTGCATAAAAAAGAAAAGTATGTATAATAAAATTTCTATATGAATCAGTTTAATGCTATATACTCGTTGTAGTAATGTGGAGAAGAGATTTTCTGCGGTTAAAATTTCAAAGCCGTCATCGTCATCTTCTTCGCCGGAACTTTGTGAATCGTTTTCCTGACTCAGTTTCTTAACTGGTCTTGAGCTTCTGTAATGAATAAATTTATTTAATTTGAAATAACTTATTTAGTATTTATTACAATCCACCAACTCACCTTAATCTGTGCAGCGTGAAACGCGGCTCCTCGTCGCCTTCCCTATTGCCGGACGACGTGCGGAATTTCTGGAATGGCGAATTCTCGTCGATGCCAGAATCGTTAAGTAGTGAGCTACTGTTTAAAGTAATTAATTATAGTGAAATTAATATGTTATGTTACATAAAACATTAAGTTTAATTCGCACCCAATGCGTCGAGTTGGCCGCAACCGATTGAATGCCGATCGACTCGAGGCTGTATGACTAGACTCCGAAGGTTCAATGCTGCCCTCGCGCGGTGTTATGAAGCCACCGCCCTCCATCGCAATTGGTATAATGAATTCGCGTGGACTCTTCTTTATTGGCTGCGAAGAGCCTGTTACAGTTGATTGTGACATATTTGCAGTTGTTGTTGTATCAGATTCTGAATCGTTTGTAGATTGTCGCGACAACGAACCGGACCTTGAGGGAGAAACGCAAAAAAAATTGTAAAAGAGCATAAAGTTAGAAAGAAAAAAAAAGTGTACTTGTGTGTTTGTCTGGTTCAGATCACTTCCTTAGTTAATGTTTGTTCGTGCGAATGTAAAGCTAGATTTTTGTCTTTCCCATACATATGTATAAATTTTTTATGTAACTAAAATTGGTATGCACCCTTTTTTGCAAACGTTAACTTCTCAGCAGCCGTTGGTAAACAGTTACTTAGGTTAGTAATCTTTTATGCAGTTCGAAAAAACCACAAAAACAATTTTCAGCAAAACCAAGCCTGTACGCCTCGTTGATTTAACGCCCATTCCATCCATTTGTTTTCTTCATGTCGCTTTTTTCATGTTCATAACTAATCATAGCATAGCATTTTTGCATACATTACCACCCACCAACGCCCTTGTACTCCTCGGCATAGCGCATATTTATTTAAAACTAAATCGAATGATGTATCTTATTTCCACTTTTCTACTTTTATTTTTCTTCACCCGACAGCATCACCAGGTGGCGAACCGAATAACAACGTTAAGACTTCCACCGCTACCATAACACTAAAATCAGCCACATTGCCGCGTCGTAAGCCAACCGCCAAAACGGAAATTCAACTAGAAATAAAACCACGTATTGTCGAACAACCGAATATGCGTTTCACTACGGAAATGCAACATCCTGTCGCCGATTTGCGTAGCGCGCCCGCACGCGAAGGACCAGCACCATACAGTCCCATCAAGACGATGCTGAATGCACGCGCCACCAGCTTAGAACCAAAGGAGCACATTATACCTATACAAAGGCCACAAGCGCCATATACGCGTACCACCTCAAATACAACAACAAGGTATGTTGGTTTAATAAA